>NC_090753.1:18622527-18630027 GCF_036898095.1 Palaemon carinicauda
ACAGATATTCATGAGTGTTTTTTTTTTTTTTTTTTTTTTTTTGAAAGTCCGTATTTGTTAAGTAGTTATGCTCGACCTATGGTGGTAGACCTTCTTATCACAATCGTCTAAGTTTCTGTCTTTCTTAGATCCTTAGTTTATGAGTATTTGCGTCATTCTCAGAGAAAATAATTTCAAATATTCCTTATTTTTTTTTTTTTCATCCCAGCCAAGTCAAAAAAATCTTTCATATGAAATATAAATTCCTTCAATATCCTGACATTGAGTGTTTAGTGGGTAATTGTTTTTCAGTTTCACTGAAGACATAAACTGGAATGAGACTCGTAAAAACAGAAAAAGTGATGACCTATTTTATATAAAATTTGGTGTTATGAACAATATCCATCAGATCTTTCCGAGATAATACACATCTTAATCTATAAAAATTCCATATCCTCTACAGTTTTTTGCATAAATATAAAGCCTTGCTCATTCATATCACTGCAGGGTACTATTCTTTCTTCCTTGTTTAAATATGACATATCTATCAACGGCAGGGCCTAATACTTGCGCAAAGCGAAAGTTTTCTCCAAACTCAACCTCCCGAAGGGGTTTTATCAGGTGCCCATAAGCCCAAACGATATCACAAGATCGTCATCCCCATCATCTTCGATGCATACACGCATACATTCCTGTTATGGCGTTTGTAATGTTTTTCAACGATTCATGGATGGCATCTAATGGGATCTACCCTTCTATGTATGTACGTGAACGACATACTTTTTTTTCTCTTTGATTAAAAATAAATAAAAAAACACCTCTGTTACTTATGGCCTTGTAGTCCGGTATGACAAGTGTAACTTTGGTGCCAACTAAGTAACGTTCTTAAGGCACTGCATCACTCCTGAAGGAGTCCACCCATCCCAGAAAAGCACTGCAAGAATTTTTGGGCATGATCAACTATTATCACCACTTCCTGCCAGCTATCACGACCCTTTGGCCCCTCCCTATGCCTCCCTCAAGGGCAAGCCAGAAGGCCTGAAGTGGGACCCCTTCAAGAAGCACCTCTCCCTCTCTCCCCTTATGCCAGCGACGTGGTTACTGTTGCAGTACTCGAGCAGGTAGTCGATGGCACCCCCCCCCCCATTCCCCCCATTGACCTTCCTCAATAAAGACTTGTCCAAGGTGAAATCTGGGTACTCTACCTTCGAATGCGAATTGCTGGTGTTGCACTTGCTTGTCCACCACTTTCGACACTTCTTGGTGCATACCTCCACTTGACAGTCTTATGCCTGGTTCACCTGTCAGCACCGAAATTTCTCTACCGTGGCTTAATATAATTGCACCCTCCATCACGTCATTTGGAATATGATTCCCATTCCCGATATCGTGTCAAGAAACACATTGGCCAACATTTACCTAAAACTGGAATATAATATCTAGGGAGAAGCCCAACAAAAAGGTCCAGAAAACCAAGCAAGTGGGTCATCCTCCACTTTCCTCCAATGCTACCCTCCTCTGTGACGTCAGTACTGGTAGACCACAATCAAGGACACCTGCTCCCCTACACCGACATGGGATTGATCTCATTCATGGCCTTTCAATTCTCTCGTACTGATCTACTGCTAGCTACTGAAGACAAAGTACATTTGCCATGGCATTACTAAGGATGCTAAGGATTGGGTCCGTGCCTTTACTTCGTGCCTACCTTCAAACGTACATTAACACAAATATTAAGGACTGGGCACCTTTCCTTAACCTGAACATAGTTTTTCCCACTCGCATGTCAACGAAGTTTGCCCCTACCTACATCACACCTGTATGAAATTGATAGATTTTGTTCAATTATGTTTAAATTTTTGTGAAGTTCTTGCTCGCAAGTCCTTGTATTTAAGGTCGATGTCTGTTTAATAAAGTTCACCTCTCCTCTCAATTATAACATAACTGGGGCCACGAACAATATGTGTGGGATTGGTTTTTTTTTTTTTTTTTTTTTTTTTTTTTTTTTTTTTTTTTTTTTTTTTTTTTTTTTTTTTGGTATGACGAAAATATGTAAATGCAATGAGCAATTATAAAGAGAAAATAATTACTTGAATTCCATTTTGATTTTAATGAGATTATATTTTATTTTATCATAATTGCCATAAAAAAAATAATTTTTCTTAATGATACTAGTAATGACTTTCCTTTAAACCTAATTAGAATAGTATCTTATATGATTGGATTTGAGGTAATGAAGTTTTGATCAGAAGTTTATTAATTGAATAACTTTCAAGTATAAGATCTGTTTTACCTTAGTTAAAATTATATATTAGAAGAAGCAAAAAATCCTCAAATCAATAAATTTATACATTCCTAGAACCTTCAAGTTTACAGTACGTTTTTCAAAATGAATAAAACACTAAATATTACTCTTAAACCTACAATAAAATAAGAATGAAAGTGAATGACTGTTTCAATTTTCTGGTAGATATATTCAGAATAATCATTATTCAAAACACCGTATATGCATTCTTATCTAAAATAAAAAAAAATTCTTTTTGTATACGATAAGGAAAAATATATTTACGAAAGGAGAAACTTCAGTAAAAGAGTAGATAGTGAAGAATATATAATTAATTGTAATATTCTTTAAGAAATACGAAATAGAATATCTAGAATTCGCTTTGCTTAAAATAAATCTTACTCGAAAATCTCCATATAATAATGAATGCCAAACAATCACTCAAAAAAAAAAAAATTAAATAAATAAAAAATAATTTCTAAAAGTACATTCTTCAACATGAAACATATCTACCCGGAAAATTGCTAAATTTAGTAATGCTCAAAATTCATCCATATATTCGAGGGAACATTCTAAAATACATTCTACACAAAAAAAAAAAAAAAATAAATAAATATGAATACAAAACTAACATATCTATAATCAGAAAAGCAGTAACACGATTAATTATCAAATCAGAAACATATATATATATATATATATATATATATATATATATATATATATATATATATATATATATATATATATATATACATATATATATATATATATATATATATATATATATATATATATATATATATATATATATATATATATATATGACAAGAACATTCTGGGATACATTCTAACCTCAAAAAAAGATTTCTGAAAAAAAAGCTAAAACTAATAGATAACGATGGACAGCAGTAAGCGGAAATGGACATTTTGTTTTTCAATCCTTGGTCTATTTCGTTTTAGAATAAGAATATATATTTTGGAGTTCATAGCAGAATAAGTGCACGCAACATGACTACTAAATATTCAGATAGATATGCACACACAGGCACACGAGCACACACCCCTTTTCTCACTAGTGTAGGACTACTTCCAGTATTCTTAATCTGTGAAAAAGGGGAGAGCTGAGCATGACTTGAATATATATATATATATATATATATATATATATATATATATATATATATATATATATATATATATATATATATATATATATATATATATATATATATATATTTCAAATAAGCCATATATATCAATACATTAATATATATATATATATATATATATATATATATAATATATATATATATATATATATATATATATATATATATTTATATGTTTATATATATATATATATATATAATCAAAAAGAAAAGATAGATTTGGAATAGAAGAAGTAGGAATGATGGCATATATATATATATATATATATATATATATATATATATATATATATATATATATATATATGTATATATGTGGATATGTATATATATATATATATATATATATATATATATATATATATATATATATATATATATATATATATATATATATATATATATATATATATATATATATATATATATATGTATGTATTTAGGTAGATATGTATATATATATATATATATATATATATATATATATATATATACATATACATATATATATACATATATATATAGATATATATATATATATATATATATATATATATAAATATATATATATTTAGTTGTTGTAAGGTTTCCTTACAAATCCCTTATCAACGTGTTCTTCTTAGGGCTAAGATATCCTAACTATATTTCAAAGATTGAAATCTTACCTGTTGTGACTCGGCAAATTGATTGGTGTACTTACATCCCAGTTATCAATATTCGACTTTTATTTACATTTATTAACAAGAGGATTCCTAGCACCACAATATGTCAGGGTGTGGGGCCTATTTGGTCAACCGCACTTCCCATTAACTGAATACAGCCATAAAGGATTAATTGGCTACATTCAGCAAAGAAGCGACAGTACCTCGATATGTCCAGTATCTACAGTATCTAATAAAGGCAAGTAAAATCATCCACATAGCAAAAGAATTAGTTGCCGAAAAGATATTGTGTCTCTCCTTCTACACTCAATCCATCTCCCTGTAATCAGTTACTCTAATGCGATTTACAGGGCATTTCCTCCACTCGTAAGAATCCCGTTACTCCTGCAGGTTGCTCATATGCTCATATAACCGTTGGTAATCATTTGTTTGTTTGTGCGTGTGTTTGCGTGTAGGTGTGTGTGCTTATGTGTGTGTATGTGTGTGTGAAGTTGAAAGTCAGTTTTATTACTAATTTAATTCAGTCTATTTTTTTTATTTCTACGATCAATTTTCATGAGCTTTTCCCTGAAGAGCATAGAATTACTAATTAAATACTTATGGAATAATAAAAGAAAAATGGTTTCCGATGAAAAACTTTAACCAGGAAAAATTTTAGTAATAATGGCATTCACAGCTATCAAATCAGTTAATTTTTTTTTTTTTTTTTTTTGGATAAAAGTCTTCCACCAACTTAAAATACTAATATTTCTGATTTTCTATATATCATATGTATCAGAAAATATACTTTAATAAATATATAAGAAGACTTAAAATATTAATATTTTCTGTTATTTACATATTATCTAATTCATTGAAAAATATATGAATGGAAAATAAATATTTTCTTAATATTTAAATAAAGTAAAACCCTTTAATGTTTATCATATAAACACCCCGCGATAGTTAAATGTAAATCTGTCTTTGGCTGTGTTTAGTAGACATTCTAATTTTACTCTGTTTTGGGTATCACGGAATTTTGATATTACCTTTTTTCAAAGGCTTAATTATTGTTGACTTTTTTTAGAAAATAAACATACACATGCATACGAACACGTGTATATATATATATATATATATATATATATATATATATATATATATATATATATATATACAAATATTTTATATATATATATATATATATATATATATATATATATATATATATATATATATATATATATATATATATATATATATATATATATATATTAACAAGGGGTTGGAAAAACAATGTAATTGCTGTAAGAGATGCAGATGGCAACAAGGTATCAGCAACAGCTGATGTTGAGAAGATCTGGAAAACGCACTACGAGGAACAACTAAAAGGAAGTGGAAGACGGGTAACTGGAGAAGATTATCCAGAACTAAGAGGAGAGCTATGGAACATACAGGAAACGCCAGATCTCCTGATAGAAGAAGTGGGAAAAGCTTTAAGAGCTATGTCAAGTGGGAAAGCACCAGGAATAGATGGACTACCAAAGGAATTGCTTGAAGCTGGCGGTGAAATGGTAGAAAGATGGTTGTGTGATTTATGCAGGGATATAGTAGATGGACAAGCAGCTCCAAATGATTGGGTTGAAAACATTATAATTCCAACACACAAGAAAGGGGACACCACCTTATGCAAAAATTATAGGCCTATCAGTCTATTACCACATGCTTATAAAGTTTTAGCAAAAATCATACAAAGTAGAATAGCAAGGCAAGAAGAGGAAATAATTGATGAGGGTCAAGCAGGATTTAGGGCGGGTAGAGGAACAATCGATCATGTATTCACCTTCTCACAAATCATAGAAAAATTCTTGGAGAAGGAAAAAGATCTGTATTGTGTATTTATTGACTCCAGGCAAGCGTTTGACTCCATGTGGAGGGAAGGAATGATTAGGATTTTGAAGGAATGGGGATTAGAACCAAAAATACTGGAAACCATCAGGAGATTGTATGAAAGGACATCGGCTAGAGTAAGAAAAGGAAAGTGTTTGACAGAAGAGTTCATAACCACAGGCGGGGTTATACAGGGTTGCCCACTATCACCACACCTCTTCAACATATACTTGGAATGGGTTATGAGAATGGCACTTGGAGATTCTGAGGGTAGCATAGATATAGGAGGGACAAGAATATCTAACATGAGGTATGCAGATGACATAGTGCTTTTAGCAGAAACTAAGGAGGAAGTACAGAGAGTGTTGAGAATGGTGGAGGAGCAGTGCAGTAGGTATGAATTAGTGATAAATAGAGAGAAAACCAAAAGTATGAAAATTGGACGCCATAGAGAGGCCTTAGAAATACAGTTATCAGAGGGAGAAGTGGAACAAGTCAATGAGTTTAAATATTTAGGCATGTTTTTCACAGCAGATGGAAAGATGGAAAGAGCAATTCAAGACCGAATCTCAAGTGGCCAGAAAGCATTTGGAAGGCTAAGAAGAATCTGGAAAGATAGAAATATATCCATTAAGTTGAAAATTAGGCTATTAAGAGCAATAGTAATCCCCACAGTGATATACGGTGCTGAATGCTGGATACTGAAGAAGAGAGAAGAGAAAAAGTTATTAGCCTTTGAAATGAAATGTCTGAGAAGAATCTGTGGTGTAAGATGGGAGGACAGAATTACGAACGAGAGAGTGAGAGAAATGGCTGGTGTTGAGGGCACAATTCTGATTAGAGTGAAGATATTCAGAGGAGATGGTTTGGGCATATACAGAGGATGGAACAGGACAGATGGCCAAAGATAGTGCTGCATGGTCAAGTGGCCGGAAATAGACCGAGAGGACGACCAAGAGATACATGGGTGAAAACCTTCAAGAAAGCAAATAGAGGCGAGACATTTCAGCAGCTGGCACAGATGGCATTGGATAGGAGTCTGTGGAGAGAATGGCGATATCAGATGCAGGACCAAACCCGGAGAATTCCGGACGGGATTTAGTGAGTGAGTGAGTGATATATAAATATATATATATATATATATATATATATATATATATATATATATATATATATATATATGTATATATATATAAATATATATATATATATATATATATATATATACATATATACATATATATATATATATATATACTGTATATATATATATATATATATATATATATATATATATATATATATATATATAATTTATATATATATATATATATATATATATATATATATATATATATATATATATATATAAATATATATATATTTATATATATATATATGTATATATAAATATATAAATATATTTATATATATATATATATATATATATATATATATACGTATATATATATATATATATATATATATATATACATATATATATATATATATATAAATATAAATATATATATAT
>NC_090753.1:18635027-18642527 GCF_036898095.1 Palaemon carinicauda
GCAATTCTCTGCTTTGGAAGTGTGGTCTAGAATTATCTTGATATATACATGCTATAATTCCAAGGGCTCCTAAAGGAAAAAATAGGGTGGCAAGGAGAAGAAACAAGTAAACATATAGAATATTGTGCCCGGGTGTATCCTTAGGCAAGAAAACTCTAACGCGAGAAAGTAGAAGAAAACGGTACAGAGGCTTTGGCCCTATCGTATACAAATATAGCTAATCTCTGCACTGTTTTCGGATTTCTCGTCCCATATTAAAATTAGTTATAACTGCCTTTGGCTTTTATATATAACCAGCTTGAAGTGACCTTTTTTAAACGACCCTCCCTTGCAATCTGCTGGACTAAGATTCGAGCCCTTCTCCCGATCGATATTTTATTGCTACTTTACAGTCCTATAGGTTTACCTACTAAGTCCTCAGCACCCATTGTGTTGCCCTCCCTGCCTCTAGCTTGGGTAGAGAGACGCCTTAGGAGCTGTTAATATGAGTATATTGTGAGTCTTTGGGGGATTGTCGCTGTCCCTTTTCGTCTGCCATTCATGAATAGTCGTTAAATTTTAACAATTTAAACAGGAAATGATGTATCAAGAGCAAAAACGAATAATGTGTGTGTGTCTATGTGAGAGAGAGAGAGAGAGAGAGAGAGAGAGAGAGAGAGAGAGAGGAGAGAGAGAGAGAGAGAGAGAGAGAAGCCTTTGTTGGTAGATGGATGAAGCAAATAATTCCCAAATCTTGTATAAAGAAATGGTATTAAAATTTATCGCGAAGAGGTTTTATGGAATTCTTGGAGATAGGAACTTATTAAACGAAAAATAGGAAGAAGAAAAAAAAAAACGAGAAGTAAATAAAGGAGAGAGAATGGGAAGATTTATATATATATATATATATATATATATATATATATATATATATATATATATATATATATATATATATATATATATAATATTATATATATATATATATATATATATATATGTATATATATAATTTTATATATACATATATATATGTATATATATATATATATATATATATATATATATATATATATATATGAATATATATATATATATATATATATATATATATATATATATATATATATATTTATATATATGTATATCTATATATATATATATATTATATATATGTATATCTATATCTATATAATATATATATATATATATATATATATATATATATTTATATATATATATATATATATATATATATATATTTATATATATGTATATCTATATATATATATATATATATATATATATATATATATATATATATATATATAAATATATATATATGTGTATATCTATATATATATATATATATATATATATATATATATATATATATATATATATATATATATATATATATATATATATATATATATATATATCTATATATATATGTGTGTGTACATATATATATATATATATATATATATATTATATATATATATATATATATATATATATATATATATATATATACATATATATATATATATATATATATATATATATATATATATATATATACATATATATATACATATATATATATATATATATATATATATATATATATATATATATATATATATATATATATTATCACGCCCGAAAGTATTTTCGTTCGTTCATTTATATATTCATCTATTTATTTATTTTTTTGCCCACGCAGTCGTATGTTTGCTGCTTGTTGGTAACTGGGTGTTGTTTGCTTGTTATTTATTTTGCAGTCGTTAAGGAGGGTAGTTCTAATCCAACAATTTCTTCCTTTACATGATGACGTGGAAGCAGAGAGACTTCTTTTTCGGGAAAAGCCCAAGTTTGGGGTGAGTGATCCTCTGAACGCTAGAGAGGTTGGGATTTGCCTCTGAGAGGTACTTATCTACTGAGAGCAGTGGATTTGCCTTGGATCGCTGCAATGGTGTGTAGCTGTTAGTGTCCTTTATTAGACATCAACGCCTGTCTTTGAGTCTTCAGCACCTTATACCACTGTCACGCCCGTTTGATCATTCTTTCGCTGCTGATGCATGGATGTTTGCCTTCGAAGAGCTGCTGTGATCGAGTGTTTTTATCAAGTTCTCGATACTAATCTTGGTCTTTATCTGGAGGATTACAACACCTTTTAATCTGCGACGGACACATTACGAACACGGGAGAGGATATCAGCCTTGAACAGCCCCTAAAGACAATTCACATTTATCACCTGGTCCCTCATGTTTATTACTGCAACTGCAGCGCCGTTGATGATACTTTACGAGAAATTAAGTATTGGTATTAGTAACTGTCCTCCATTTTTAGAACTGCAATTAACATTAACAACACTTCATTACAAAGGAGCATCAAGTTTACGCTGCAGTGACCTGAAACTTACTTCGGTCCAAATATTATTTAATTATTTTCTTTTTCTTTTGTAAATAAATATTTATATTTTCTTTTTGTATCATACTCCCTCGTTGTCCTTTGCCATCATTGTTTATGAACTATAACTGGTTGTTAAAGGTACTTAAGGTTGTACAAAATACTATTTTTTTTTTTATGTAACGGCTTTATGCAAATTAAAAAGAACCTGCTTTAACATAAAACGTTAATGTTATTAATTAAGTCGTGACATAAATTGGCGACCGTGACAGGATGGCAAAGGGTCAGTGAGGTAGTGTGAAAAAGTATAATTTTTTTTTTTTATTCTCTTTTTACGGGAAACTTTAATAGTTCATCGTGTTAAGTAGCATTTGCTCATTTTTACAAGATGTCAACTTTAAGCGAGTTAACTGCCATTGGTGAGAAACTTGGATTGTCAGGATCCGACTTAGGATATTTCATAAAAGAGCAACAGGATCTCGAACGCGCTAAACGAGCAGAGCAGAGAGACGCTGAAAGAGAGCAAATGGAAGCAGAAAAAGCAATATTGGCTGAAAAGAGAGCGCTTATGGAAGCTAATAAAGAATGGCTTGAGTTAGAGATAACTTTAAAGTCTTCAAAGTCCGATGAAACTTCTATGAGTGCTTCTGTGCCAGCTAAGTTCAGTGATAAGTGGGGAACTAAGCTAATTCCTAAGTTTAGCGAGTCAGATGTCGGAATATTTTTCGTTGCTTTTGAGAAAGTAGCTCATCAGTTAGCTTGGCTAAAGGAACTCTGGGCTGTATTAGTGCAATCTGCATTCTCTGGTAAGGCACAAGTAGTTTATGCTGCGTTAAGTGCAGAAGATTCCGGTGATTATGATATTGTGAAAAAAATGGTTTTAAATGCATACCAGCTAATCCCAGAAGCTTACCGCCAGAAATTCAGATCCTGGCGTAAAATGTTTAATCAAACATTTGTAGAATGGGCAGGCCAGAAAGCAGTTAAACTTGACGAGTGGTTGGCTGCAGAGGAGGCAAGTACATTTGCCAAGTTGCGAGAACTGGTTTTGTTGGAGGATTTTAAAAATAACATTCCCAAAGACGTCCGCATCCATATTGAAGAATTTAACATTGATAATGTGAATGAGGCAGCAAAGGCAGCAGACAGGTTTGTTTTGTCACACAAGCATTATGGTAAGAAGAAAACTCATTGGGAAGCAGGTGTGGAAAAGGTGGAAGTAATAAAGGGTAGAGAAAGTCCTTCATCGCCTTCGAGGGGTGCGAGGCAGGCCCGGGACATTGTTTGTTATAAGTGTGGTAAGAAGGGCCATGTTAAGTCACATTGTCCTGAAGTAACTAAGTCGGTTAAACCAGTTATGTTGATGGATTGTAGGTCAGTGCCGCCTGTGTCTTCTAGTCTTGAAGGAGAGGTGAGTGGGAGCATGCCTTATGGTAAGGAATTTGAAGACTTTGTCTTTAGAGGTATAGTGAAAGTTGGATCTGAGGCAACTGATGGTAATATCGTTGCATTGCTGTGGGATACTGGCTCGTGCCAGTCCTGCATTCTGGAAACCTCTCTCCCTAAAGATTTCTCACGGAAAGGTCAGGATTTTGTGTTGCTTGGGGGTTTCCCAGATACAGTAACATCTTGGCGTGTGGAAAAAGTTTATTTGGAATCTCCTTTGGTAACTGGTAGGTTGAAACTGGCTGTAGTTAGTGCATTGCCTGTGAGTGGTGTGGATTTGTTGATAGGCAATGATGTGATGCAAGGTAGTGGCACAGCCTGTGCATCAGAAGGTCGAAAGGGGGCTAGTGTGGTTAATGAACGTGTTATGGTAAATGTTAAACCTGTTGTTCCTGTAACCCGAGCCCAATCTAGAGAGGAAGTCAAAGGTGGAGAAGCTGACATAGATTTGGAAAACTGCTTCCAAACCAAAACTCAACCTAAGACAACGAAATGTAAGTCCAAGCAGATAAAAAATCTTTCGTTAAAGTCTATGGTTAATATATCTGAAGACTTTCCTACAGATTTTAGTTGCACGTTTCCAGATAGGCAAACACTAATTAGTGCTCAAAAAGAAGATCGCGAATTGAAAAGTATATATGAAGAAGCAGAACAGCAAAAGGAACAGGATGATTTAAGTGAAGCAAGTTATGTATTAAAGAATGATGTGTTATATAGATTAATTCGTCCAGTGACCGCATCTACTGATGAAGAGTGGAAGGTAAGGGAACAAATTGTAGTACCTAGTAAGTTTAGGCATTTTATTTTGCAAGAGGCTCATGAAAGTGAATGGGGTGGTCATTTAGGAATACGAAAAACACTGTCCAAAGTGAAAGATAATTTTTTTTGGCCTTCTGTAAAGAAAGATGTAGTCAGACATTGTAAGTCATGTCATCAGTGCCAAATGGTTGGAAAACGCAACCAGAAAATTACTAAAGCGCCTTTAATTCCTATCCCAGCTGTTGAAGAACCATTCACGCAAATTGTTATTGATATTGTGGGTCCTTTACCCAAAACCAAAACAGGTTTTCAGTACATGTTAACTATAATGGACAGAACCACTAGATTTCCTGAGGTAATACCTGTTAGAGGCATTAAGAGTGGTATTGTAATTAAGCATCTCATGGACTTCTTTTCTCGTTATGGTTTGCCTCGAGAGATACAGTCGGATCAAGGTTCTAATTTCACTAGTAGGGAGTTCCAGGCTAAAATGAATGAACTTGGCATTAAACACAACTTGGCATCCTCATATCATCCCGAAAGTCAGGGAATACTCGAAAGATTTCACTCCACTCTGAAGAATGCTTTGACTAAGTATTGTTTAGACCATGTTGAGGAATGGGATAAAGACTTGCCTTTATTGCTTTTTGCTTTAAGATCAGCCCCTAGTGAATCTCTGGGTTTGTCTCCTTTTCAGATGGTCTATGGACACAATGTGAGAGGACCTCTTGATTTATTAAGGGAACATTGGGAAGGGGGGTAGTGGTAAAATGAATTCACTTGATTATATTTTGTCTTTCAAAGAGAAATTAGGGAGCATTTGGCAATGGGCCCAAAATAATCTCTCTACTTCGCAGGCTAAAATGAAAACTCATTATGATAGAAAGTCTCAAGTAAGGAATTTTGAAGCAGGAGAACAAGTACTAGTGTTACTTCCTATGCCAGGTCAGTTCAGAGCTCAGTTTGTAAGTCCAGCAGTGGTTAAGAAGAAACTGAATGATGTTGATTATTTGGTGGAAATTCCAGGGAGGAGGAAAAAGTATCAGTTGTGTCATTAACATTATGAAGAAATATTTTTCCAGAGCTAACACTGTTAAATCTGTTTCAGCTGTTGTACCTAAAGAATGTAATGGACAAGAAGTGGAAAGCAAAGAATATGGATGGAACGGCGAAAACTCTAAAATTTTGTGTAACCCAGATAGTTTGTTTAAACATTTCAATGCTCAGGAAGCTACTGATATTAAGGATTTATTCAAAGAACATCCGTCAATATTTAAGGACACTCCTGGTCTTGTGCGTAGTTTGCAACATGATTTGGTACTAAAGCCAAATGCCCAGCCAATTAGACAAGCCCCTTATAGGTTAAGTCCACAGAAAGCTGAAGCTGTGAGAAAGGAAGTCAGTTATATGTTGGAGAATGACTTGATAACACCAAGTAGCAGTCCTTGGAGTTCCCCAGTTGTATTAGTGAAAAAGGAAAATGGACAAGACAGGTTGTGTTTTGACTACAGGAAAGTAAACGACTTAACAGTTGCTGACAATTTCCCTCTGCCTCGCATAGAAGATTGCATAGATAAGATTGGTAATGCCAAGTATATTAGTAAGTTAGACCTTTTAAAAGGTTACTGGCAGGTTCCTCTGACTGAAAATGCACGAGAAATATCAGCATTTATAACACCTGAAGGTTTATTCGAATGTAAAGTCATGCCCTTTGGCATGCGGAACGCAGCCAGTACCTTCCAGAGAAAGATGTGGATGATCACGAATGGATTGAAGGGTTGTGTAGTTTATCTGGACGATATAATTATTTTCAGTGACAACTGGAAAGACCATGTCGATAGAATCAGGGCCTTATTTCGTGCAATTGCTGACGCTGGTTTGGTGGTAAACCTTTCTAAATGCGAATTTAGAAAGGCTGAAGTTATCTACCTAGGACATCACGTCGGACAAGGTAGAGTATTACCCAAGGAAAAGAACATTGAAGCTGTACTAGCTTTTCCCACTCCAAAAACTCGGAAAAATGTAAGGCAATTTGTTGGTCTCGCTGGTTACTATCGCAGGTTTGTCCCCAGTTTTTCTGAAATAGTAACTCCTTTAACTAATCTTTTAAGAGAGAAATCTAGATTCTTGTGGGACGATACATGTCAACGAGCCTTTGATAAATTAAAAGGCATTTTAAGCACCTACCCTATTTTGAAATCACCTGACTTTCAGAAGGGGTTCAAGTTAATGGTGGATGCCAGCGATCTCGGAGTAGGAGCAGTGCTATTGCAAGACGATAGTGAAGGTATTGAACATCCTGTTTCATATTTTTCTAGGAAACTTAATGAGCATCAAAAGAAATATAGCACAATCGAAAAGGAAGCCTTAGCTTTAGTTTTAGCTCTACAACATTTTGAAATTTATGTAACATCTAGCGTTGATCCAATTGTTGTGTATTCAGATCACAACCCTTTAAAATTTGTGAACAAATTTAGGAACAAAAACAGAAGGCTCACTAATTGGAGTCTTATGCTCCAGGAATATAATTTGACTGTAAAACATGTGAAAGGGAAGGACAATGTCGTCGCTGATGCCCTCTCTAGAAATCTGTGATGTCTTTTCCACTTGGATTATTGTTTTGTTTTCGTATTTATTTTATTTTTCTTCCTTCAGTGTCTTTGGTGCAACATCTCGTTCTTTCATCATTGGTTTTTTGTTTGTGTAAGTGATAATTTACTGGTCTTGAGGCCATTTAACGTTGCCATTAATTTTTTTTTCAGTACATGTAGAGATATAAAATTGGTTGGAACTCTCATATGAGTTGTAAAAAAAAAAATTATATTTTTTTTTACCTATTAGGTTGGGGGTATCACGCCCGAAAGTATTTTCGTTCGTTCATTTATATATTTATCTATTTAT
>NC_090753.1:18647527-18657527 GCF_036898095.1 Palaemon carinicauda
TAGGGCCTTGGTGGTATCACTCGTAGCCGAGATCCTCACTCGAGTTAGGCTAGCCTAACTCGTTTTCGTATACTTTGGTAACATTAATCCCCCGTTTAATCTCTAGTATCGTTTCTAATAATTTGGTCGGGGATATATATATCCCCTAGAATTATTGGTATAATTCAATACGCTTCTCTTTTAGAAAAAAGAGGATAAACCCTTCTTCCCCCTGAGTGCCGCCATCCCAGGTGACAACCATATCTTCCGTCATCGCCAACGAGTAGTTAACTCTGGCTTGACTTGGATAGTGTTTTACCGTCGATCTTCTTTGCCAGCGAGTATCCCGGTCTTGAAGTTTGACAGTAACTCAGGGTGTGTTGTCTTGTAGCCGACAACATCATCGACAGAGGGATAGTAGTTCCTCTGCCGGCTACAGCGTTGTTGGCAAAGGAAGCTAGGCTTCCTAGTGTACAACCGAAAGTGGGCAGCATGATTGCTGCCACCTTTCTCCCTTGTGGACTAGAAGACATGTCTTATATCCGGCAAGGTCTTAGGCTAGGTAATTGTTATTACCCTGCTGCCCATGACGGGGCTGGTATAGGATGCTAGGCTTCCTTGATTTACATCCGAATGTAGGAGGCATAATTGTGGCCACCTTTCTCCTCTGTAAAATATAAGACCCTCTCCCTTCCCTTTCTGTTGTTTACTGTTGGCCTAGCCGTCACAAATGTCTTTTGGCCGGTATTCTACAATCATCCCCGCTTTCCGGGCTGACTGGGCTACCGCCCGGGTTCCTTCAACCAACTCCATAACGGAAGCAAAGATCCGGGAAAGGTTGAGCCGGCCCTAACGGCTGCTAGTGGGAAACCCATTATGCTGTTTAGAATTCTTCAGTCCTCTCTTGGGCAGCCACCCACAAACCTTGTAACCGGCAGTACAGCCGGCAGCAGTTTTTGTGGCTGGATGGAAGCTAGAATCAAGGTATTCATCCTCTTCCATTTGAATTCTCATTCTGGGATGATGGCTCTAGAGGCAGTAGCCACTACACTCCCAATTATTGTACTAAACTATGATAATACGGCAGTCCTTCTTCCCATTCTTTCTCTTCCCCTATCAGCTAGTGCCGCCTGGTACTAGCCTAACCCGGTATTATACTGGTAAAACTACAGTATAAGACAATACAGTAGCCACTATTCCTGCAGTATAACAATACAGCAGTTAAAAAACTACAGTATATAATGATTCGGTAGTATAAAATTTCCAACATACTCTATGTATCCCTTCACAGTCCGGCTCTATGTACGAGAGTTATTCCACTCTGTATTTCCCCTAATAAGGAAATTAGAAATATTATTAGTGTAGGAGGTCACAGCAATTGCCTGGAGAGGAAACATAGATATGTGTCTTTCCTACTTCTTTTCTAGCTCACTATCCTAAGTTATTATAAATAATAGTCAGTAATACTATTGTTAAGCATGTGTATTTATATAAATGATATAAATACCCCTATACTCATATCACTCTTTCTATCCTTACAGGAGGAGCCTAAGGTGAAGTGTGCAGTCATGTTTTGCAACCAAAAGAGTAACGACTTTTGTGAGCACACGATGTGCAGGTCTCATGCCCCCTGTTCCATCATAACTGAAACCCTGAGGTACTGGGACCCGAAGGGTTTCACCGTCTGCTCGGCTCTAATGACCAAGGGATTTGGTGAATATATCCCTGAGACTAGGGTGTCAAGGGATACAGAAAGAGAAACTCTTTGGAGGTGGGTAAAAGGGTTCCAAAAGAACTCTCCGGGACCTTACCTGCCTAATGAAGCTATGAGATGCCTTCTGTTCCCTAAGGCCCAATCCGACGCGGTTGAGCCCGAGGTACAGGTCAAACCTCCCTTCATCAAGCTGACGATAGAGGTGGACATTAATAAGGCAATCAAAGGCATGGACATCCACCAGGAACGAATGTCGGAGGTGTCTACCGACACCAAAAAGGACCTTCTGCAAGAAGATCCTGAAGATGAGGTGGCTCAACCATCCACGAAGGAAGAAGGATCTGTATCTACGATAACTGAAGACCCTCAGTTTTCTGTGACGGAATATCAACCGGTGCCGTCAACTTCTTCAGCCCCAACTCCCCATCTTGATCCACTGATAGCCAAGAGCGAGGCGCTCCTAGACCAACTTCGGCAGATGATGGAACTGTTTCGCAAGGAACAACAGGAGATTAGGCAAGATCTCAAAGAGACGAAGAATGAGGTAAGAGAAATGAAATACCCGGGAGCTTTCAAAGGCTCTCATAAGCCTATTAAGGCCTCTGACTTACCTCAATGCTCTGAAACTAACCCCTGGAGGTATGCGGAGCATACGCGCATGATTGATGAGAAGCTGTACATCTTCGAGAAGTTGGGGGCCAAACCCCTTGAAGAACTCCATTTCTGTCCTAACATATCGGCATACCCAAATTGTTATGTGAGACTGCGGGATGAACCAGCATCTCGTGTGGAGATGGAACCAAAAGAGGTCCTGATCTTTGAACATGACAAGGCACAGGCACTAAAGAGAGCCTGTTACACAAACTCCAAGGTTTCAGCTTTAAGCAACAAGCATCCCATCTTCATTGCTCTTTCCTCCAGAGCTTTCCCCTTTTTCGTCAAAGCTCTCTACTGCGTGTTGAAACCAGCCGACGCGGGCAAACCATGCCCAGTGCTAAAGGAATGCAGACCACTATCTCTGGCCATGCCTACCTGCGAGAAGGAATTAACGAAGTTCATCTAACCTTCTCAGTCACTAAACTGGATCCGGATATATACATGGTCCTAGCCAAGACTCACATAGGTACCCTTGTCAAGGACATGTACGCTTTCATCAGGTCCAGTAGGGCCTGTAGAGAGCATGTGTTTGCCACAACAACGGCCAAACACAAGCCCAGGAAGCTGATCACTTCATGTATCTGGGGCAAGGACCTCTTCCCAAAAAAAATGGTTCAGGGGGTCATTGCAAAACCCGCCACGGAGAATAGGAACCTTCTCTAGAGGTGGGGCATGTCTTCCAAGAGGAAATCATCCTCAGATGCTGGTCCCCTACCGAAAATCAGGAATACAAAGAAACCATGCAGGCCTGCACAGCATCCAACCATGACCATGACAACAGTGCCCCAAATGGTAGCTCAGCCGCAAACCACCATCCAGATGGTGCCCCAGCAACTGTTAGCTCAATCGCCGGTGTTAAATCCAGGCTTTGAGAGGCACACAACTACCTTTCACCCCAGAGGTAGAGACTCAAGAAGAGGCTCCTCAAGGTACCCCTCTAGGAGTAGAGGAGGACTCGGTCATGGAGGTAAATCCTCAGGAAGACTCTTCCACTTTCGGGATCATTGGACCTTCGATCCCTGGGCTCACAGCCTAATCAAGAATGGACTCGGTTGGAAATGGAGCAAATTTCCACCCCCTTTTCCTCAATTCTTCCAACACTCCAGCCCCTTATTAGAAGAATATACCTCAGAACTCTTGAACAAAAAGGTAACAAGGAAAACGAAGTCCATCAAATTCCAGGGAAGATTGTTTAGTATTCCCAAGGACTCAGACAAACTCAGAGTCATTCTAGACTTGTCTCCACTCAACAAGTTCATCGAGAACAACAAGTTCTGGATGCTTACCCTGCAACAAATAAGGACCCCTGTTACCAAAAGGGGCGTACACAGTCTCAATAGACCTGGCTGATGCTTATTTGGCACCTACCAGTCAGCCGCCCCCTCTCCTCCTACCTAGGATTCAGGCTACAGAAGACAAAATATGCCTTCACAGCCATGCCCTTCGGGCTAAACATAGCCCCAAGAATATTCATGAAACTTGCGGATACAGTCGTCCAGCAGTTGCACTTAGAATGCATTCAGGTAGCGGTATACCCGGACGACTGGCTGGTGTAGGCAGCATCCAAGACTGCTTGTCTGCAGGCAGCCACAATGGTGATTCAGTTCCTAGAACACCTAGGTTTCAAGATCAATCACAAGAATTCTCGCCTTTCTTCAGCTCAGGAGTTTCAAGGGTTAGGAATCCATTGGAACTTTCAGTCACAGCATCTCTCCATTCCACCGAAGAGGAGGAGAGAGATAGTGGGATCTGTCAAGAGACTACTGAAACTGAAGAAGTTTTCACGATGCCAACAGGAAAGAGTACTGGGCTCTCTCTAGTTTGCAGCAGTGACAGACCCAATGGTAAAGGCACAACTAAAAGATCCGTCAGGAGTCTGGAGAATATACACATCAAACACTCGAAGAGATCAACAAAGATTGACACCGAACCTACTGTGAACGCTCCTAAGACCGTGGTCAACAGTAAAGAGCCAGTCAAGAACAACTCCCTTACAACCATCTCAACCTTCAGTGGTAATTCACACAGATGCCTCACCAGAGGGATGGGGAGGCCAATCCCATCAAAGGAAAATGCAGGAGAATTGATCACAGCAGTTCAAAACCTTTCACATCAACATCCTAGGAGCTATGGCAGTCTTCCTAAGGTTGAAGAAACTATCCCTTCGCAGATCAGCCCACATCAGACAGGTCTTGGACAGCGAGGTGATAGTGAAATGTCTGAACCGACAAGGCTCGAGATCACCTCACATCAATCACGTGATGTTAGCCATCTTCCGCCTGGCAAGGAAGAAGAGATGGCCCTAAGTAGCAGTTAACCTGCAAGGGTTCCGCGATGGGACGGCGGATGCTCTATCCAGCCGAAAGCCAATAGAGACAAAAAGGTCCCTAGACACAGACTCTGCAGATCGACCTCTTCACAACAAGAAACTACCTCGATATGTAGCCCCTTACGAGGATCCTCGAGCAGAAGCAATAGACGCCATGTCTCTCGATTGGAACAGATGGAATCACATCTCTCAGTTCCCACCAACCAACCTTCTACTGAAGGTCCTCAACAAGCTAAGATACTTCAGAGGACCAACAGCAGTAGTGGCCCCCAAATGGCCCAGAAGCTATTGGTTCCCTCTAGTTCTAGAACTGAAACTGAAGCTGTTCCCTCTACCGAACCCAATTCTATCCCAACTGGTTTGGAAGTCGACTGTCTACGCTTCATACTTGAGATACAAAACCCTACATCTCATGATTTTTTCGCCTTAGCGGCCAAGAAAAGGTTTGGAATCTCAAAAGAGAGCATCGACTTTATAAAAGAATACAAGTCAAAGTCAACTAGAAGACAATACGAATCATCTTGGACGAAATGGGTTTCCCTCGTGTAAACAATAAAACCGATAGAAATTTCAATAGATTTCTCCCTCTAATTCTTCATCTACCTTCACGAACAAGGCCTAGCTTCCACCACAATAACTGCGTGTAAGTCAGCTTTGACTAGATCTCTTCTTTACGCCTTTCAGGTGGACCTTTCAAGTGAAACCTTCAATAAAATTCTGAAAGCATGTGCTACACTCAAACCAGCAACCACTCCGAAGCCCATATCATGGTCTTTGGTGAAAGTCTTGCACTACGCTTCGAATTTGAACATTGAGGATTCCTGTTCACTATAGCATTAGGGGCTAGAGTTAGTTAAATAGTGGCCTTATCCAGGAACGAAGACCATAATCAGTTCACAGAAGAGGGAGAACTGAACCTTTTTCCCGATCGTACCTTTCTCGCCAAAAAGGAGATGCCCACCAAAAGGTGGGGTCCTTGGAGAATCTGCCCTCTGAAGGAAGATGTCTCTCTATGTCCTGTAGAGTGTCTTAAGGTCTATCTTCAAAGAACTTCAGACTTCAAGGAGGGACAGCTCTTCCGAGGACAAACCTCATGATCGAACCTATCCCTAAAACAACTGAGGGCAAAACACGCCTACTTTACTCGCAGAGCGGATCCTGACAGCACTCCCACAGGTCACAATCCAAGAAATGTTGCTTCTTCGTCGAACTTCTTTCAACACATGGATGGGTTGGAAATCATCCAAAGTCTTCTATAAACATTATGTGAAGCAAGTGCAAGAAATAAAACACTTTGTGGTAGTGGCAGGTAGTGTCATAAAACCTGTCGTCTAGAGCTGCGATGAACAGTGAACTATTTTGGGACTTAACAGTGTATTTTGGTGAACAGGTGTTAGCATCTTCGAGTTTAATACCTTATAGTGAAATCATTACGGTGATTTACAGACTCTTCTATATAGGTTCAGAATCTAACTAATAACACTAGTGCCGTGTGAACATTTGTACACAGTGTTGAAGCATATCTTACATCTAAGTAAAATCAAATAATATAAAATCACAAAATTGAGTGGAATTTACCAATGAACTAATATATGGATATTCTTCCCTTACAGGGTATAATATATATATATATATATATATATATATATATATATATATATATATATATATATATATATATATATATATATATATATATATATACCAAGATGTTCATATATGCAGGATAGATTCATTCTAGTGATACATTGCCAATTGTTTTTATATTTTGTCTATGAAAATAAAAAACAAATACTGTATCTGCGTCTTCTTCACCCTCAGAAATACGATAAAATGGTCCAGAGCTTTTTATTTTCCAAAAATAAAATCTCGTCAGTAAAATTTCTAAAATAACAACCTGGTAATATCAAGAAGTTTCCCTCTTGTTCCTACAGAAATACAAACTTTGAAACCTTGTAGTCTCAGTCGACAATTTCCCTATAGGGGGCAGGATGCCCTAAGTTAGTTCCAAACTTAGCGGATATGACAAATCACAGTAATATCATATACATAAGGTCTAGGAGACCATATAAGGAACTCGTTCAAAGTAATTCTGTGGTAAACTTCCGGCAGGACGACATGGCTGAGCCCAAAAAATGGATTTTGAGCAAAGCGATAAATCTATTTTTGAGTGTTATGGCCATGTCCTGATCGACCCTTCCTTCTTTCAAATGGAGTGAAACAATTATGTAATGAAAGACCCCACCCAAAACTACTCTATCTGCAGGTATTCCTGCTTAAATGCAACAAGGAATAAGGCGCCGTAGTAGTACAGGGAAGGGATCCACCGGGTACCTTGATAACGGCTCCCTTAATTTCACCACTCTTCCCCCTCAAAGAGTAAAAACTATTCTGGGTGAAGATTGCCATGTGTCGTATCAAAAAATACGTTGTGGCGGGATGTTACAAAAACAACCCCCACACCCTTGAATCACTCTAGCTGACAAATTTCTCCACAAAACAAACTTTCCCCTTACGTAATCTACAACCAGACTCTTAGACAAAAAGGACGAAATAAACAAAACATATCCTAAAAACTATATTTCCTTACAAACTTAAATGCTCAACATAAACCAAAAAAATCACACTTATCAATAATCATTCACTTAACACAAAACAGGCATTAATCATACCACCATTCAAATAAACCCTCAAAATAAATAACGCTTAAAAACTTACAAAACATACAAAAAACGTAACATAGTTCAAATAAACCAAATTTAAACCCTAACCAAACTTATAACTAAACCGCACAACCAATATGTAATAATTATATATATATAATTCTGGGTGGACACTTTCGTCCACACAAGGGCTAACAGTCTTTAATATAAAAAAAAAACACCACTCTGCAGCAACCGGACCGCTGACAAATATTAATGCACAATTGCACTAATCATCATCATCATCATCATCATCATCATCATCATCAATACGCCAAACCAATTCCTTCAACTGGGTGGGATCGTTACAGCATCTATTTCATCAAGATCCACAGAGCAATCCAATCAGGTCCTTAAACAATCCAGGTCATCAATAATTCATTCCAAATCTGAGCAGTCGTATCAAATTCCTTAAACAAGCCAGGTTGTCAACAATCAAATTCACATAGATTTCTCCCCAAAGGAGGAATCACGGCCTGCCAAAATAAAAAAGAAAAACACTTACGAACACTCCTAGCTAACTAAACTATCGCACTATAATCAAAGATAAATAATAAACTGTTCCTATCATTCACAATCACGACAAGCAAAGATAAACAAAACTGTACTTACTGTTGAAATATATAATAACTTCCATGCTGGTCGAAAAATGATTAAATAAGGTAAAATCCAGCATTCAAACACAACTGAATCGAGCAGCAGTCAAATCAAAATAAACATTCACCCAAGACATTCACCACTGTCGTAACCTAACTAAAAACATAAACAAACAATCTCATTTATACCTAAAGTCTTTCTCACCACAAACGATCGATACACTAACTACTTTCGCTCGCTAACACAATCTCTCTCTCTCTCTCTCTCTCTCTCTCTCTCTCTCTCTCTCTCTCTCTCTCTCTCTCTCTCTCTCTCTCTGGATTTGGCAAAAGAAAATAAACAAAAAAATAAAACAAAAATTAATCCTCCACATTCCTCCCCCCTTACTTTGCCAAATCCTTCTCACACTACACTTACATTATTTTTTCATTACCCAGTCGCAGTCGGGAATGGGACCTCTACTCCGTGTAACTGGGCCTCCATATACTCTCTCATTCACTTCTTCCTTATCACAATCTTTCGCTACATTAACACTATGCCTACCTAAATCCCTATCATCTAATATATCATGTACAATCATATCTACCTCGTTCTCATCTGGCCCTAAAATTACACTCATTTCTGTAAACAGTTCATCCATTTCATCAAAAACATTCTCAACTTTAGCAAAAGATTCATTCATGCTACTTATCATTCTCCTGTCTCTCATTCTTGCGTTATTCATTTTTTCTTTTACATCATCTAACGAAAAGCCACACACTCTATAAGTATCATTCATACTCAGCCACGTTTCATCTGTATTAATACATTTATCCTCCACACTCACTTGTACATTTACACCCTTGTCATACTTATTCGTATTCTTACCTATACATATAAATTTCCCTTGCACTTTCTCCTCACTTAAAACTTTCAAACGCCTATTTTTCCTATATTCAACTAACACTAATTGTTTATTTTCCAGCCCTAATTTCTCAGGCATACTAGGTTCATACTTGTTCATTTCCAACCAATTATTCATCGCATTCTCACGAACATTGATCCTATTCCTTCTACACACACAGGAGGACTCACCCAGTTGAACCCTCTCACACTCTAGTTTCCCGAACATTCTGGCTGATTTACTCCCTTCTTCCTACATACTCTAGATACATGCCCATCTGCACCACATTCAGTACACTTACCCCGAGGCTCCTTGCACATTCTAGCATAATGACCATCCTTACCACAATTACCACAAATCACATTCATACGATTACTACGGCATCCACTCGCTATGTGCCCAGTTAAACCACACCGATAACATTTAACCCCTTTCTCTTTCTTACACTCACTAATACGATGCCCTGTCTCTCCACACCCGAAACATGCTCCTAGCGCCCATCTACACTCATTCCCACACCTATAACACTTTTCTCCACGGACACGGCTATCTGAAATACCTCGATGTGCACTCACACTCCTATCCCTATTACGCCAATTACCCTGCCTAAATCCACCATTTGCTTGCACAGTTCCTCCGTTACTTGCCCTAACACTCCTATCTATTACCTGATCAGCTATCTGCATTGGCCCTCTCAAAATTGCATCCTTATAACTACCAAATTCTATTACACTTTCTTCCATTCCAGTTCTTACACTCACAGATTTACTTTCTTTCATACATCTATCTAACTTGTAATCCTCAACTATCTCTAAGATATCATCCCATGTCAATCTTTCTTTCGTCCACCTCATTTTCTCCTTCCATTTCAAATTAACAAACACAGCAACATTTTCTGGTACGGTAGCCAAAAACTTCCTCATTAACTCCTTATTCTCATTTATACCTTCATCCCATACTTCTTCCAAGCTAAAGTTTCCAACCTACATACATACATCGATATCGCTTCTCCTGCATTCATCCGTGCTTCATCAAAATCATTCTTACCCTTATACCTAACACTCCCTTTCATACGTTTTACCTGCTCAATTATTCTCTTTTTCTCACTTTCATAATCAACGTCACCTACACTCATTATC
>NC_090753.1:18665027-18667527 GCF_036898095.1 Palaemon carinicauda
ATTATTATTATTACTATTATTATTATTATTATTATTATTATATTATTATTATTATTATTATTATTATTAATCGCTAAACTACAACACTAGCTAGAAAAGCAGAATGCTATGAGCCCAGGAGCTCCGGCAAGGAAAATAGCCTAGTAAGAAAAGGAAAGAAGAAAAAATGGAATATTCTAAAAACAGTAACATTAAACAAAATATCTTCTATATAAACTCTAAAAACTTTAACAAAGAAGAAGAGAAAATTGTACTTTAAGATAGAATAGTGTGCGCGAGTTTACCCTCAAGAAAGAGAACTCTAAACCAAAGGCTATGGTACAACCCAAAACTAGAGCACAATGGTTTGATTCTGGAGTGTCCTTCTCTTAGAAAAACTTCTTATGATAACTAAAGAGTCTCTTTTACCCAAGAGAATGTGTTGTCACCTATGGTGTTTTTCCTCATCATGGCTTTTGTAATGCACAGAACAGTTGGGGATGGTAGAGAAGGATTTGACACCATTGGTATTAGGAAGTTAGCTGACCTAGAATATGCTGATGAAAATGTACTTATTTGCAGAACAACACAGGACTGGCAGTGCTAACTAACCAAAATACATAAATAGCACAGGAGGTTGGGCCCTACAATAATAGAAAAAAGACAGGGATGATGAGAACAGAATGTGCAATGGAAGAGGTAATATTATTGGGAGTAGGAAGGGTTAATGATGTGGAATCATTCAAATATTAAGGAACTATGGTATTTAATATAGGGAATTCAGAATTGGAGTTTAATGAAAGACTGAAAAAACAAATTACACAATGGTTATGTTAAATAAAATGATGAAAACAGTTACTCCATCGTATACAGGGTCTTCCATATCTGAGTATTTTTTTAAAGAATAGTGTCAACTTCAAACAAACTGAAATAATTCATTAGCACATCAACATCTTCCTCAGTATCAGGTATATCAATATAATTATTTCTTTCTTATCTCTTTTTCATGACCTCGCTAAAGTGCTGAATCCAAAGTTGCCTTTTTACATCCTCGTTTGTTATAACAGATCTCTCCTTATGATCGGTATAACCTTCTTCTACTTTGCCACAGTTAAGATTTAATTAATAATTCCATGGGCAATTCTTAAACCATGGTCACTTACTGAATTCATAGCTTTGTAAGGCTAATCTGCTTTATTGTCACAATATATTTTCCAGTCATTACTGGCTTATCCTTTCAATAAACTATTAGTACTACAATACTTAGTGCGCTCTACCTTGTAATTTTCATTACATCCTCAAAAACTTTCATGAATCAATTTATGCCTTTTTCTCCCTTTTATAGTATCCCAAATATTATTTGATATTCAAGGCTTTCTCCTTGTAACTACATGGCCCAAAACTTCACTACCAACTGATTGATATATGTTCTTAATAGCATGAAATTATTCGTTAAAAGAAGCGTAGCAGTATCAAACCAAGGTATTCTATTTATATTTCTGTTGGGTGCTTCCAGTTGTAATTTCCGTTTGGCAATGAGGATCTGGTGATCACTACCAATATCTGCACCTCTATAGCTTCTCACATTTCTTAGAATCCTTCTTTTGTCATTATTAATGTCTATGTGATCTATTTGATTCTTGTATTTGCCACATGATGAAGCCCATGTATATTTGGGGATATACTTGTTATGGAAAAAGTAGCTGCGATATCAAGATTGTATGCTAATTAAAAACTTATAAAATGAGCCATATATTCATTTGTAACTTCAACAAGTCCCTACATACCCATCGCATTCGTCATACCTTGAATAATCTTTTAAACTATAGTATTGAAGTCACCAGTCACAAATTTCGTATAACTCTCTCGTATCCTATCTATTACACTATGCAGGTCTTCATCTTTCATTTCTTCAGAGGCATCATTTGTAGGTACATAGAACACTATAATGCTTATAAAGCACTTTTTTTAATTAGACTTTGCAAGTAACAATCTGCTATTTACAGCTCTCCACTCAGTTGATGATTTTTACGCTCTCGGTGTCATCGTCCTTCTAACTCCTACTCTTAAAACTCCATTAGTTCTTTCTGAATATATATATATATATATATATATATATATATATATATATATATGTGTGTGTGTGTGTGTGTGTGTGTGTGTGTGTGTATATATGTATATATATATATATATATATATATATATATATATATATATATATATATATATATATATACATACATATCCTTCTTTTAGTTAGGAAAAAAAAAATATCTAGAAAGGTATATAAAATGTTATCATATTTGTAACTGTTTTAAATAACATAAAAACACTTTATAAGAGGCCTGGCAGGGCCTGTGATTCTTATCAAAATTCATAGGGTGCATATGGATGTGATAGAACCATTTCCTACCGGTATAACACAGCATAAGTATTTACGTGTATTTATGTATGCATTTACTCGTTACACTCATACTTGTGCAATGTTGGATAAATCAGCAAATTCATTAGCCCAGGTGCT
>NC_090753.1:18672527-18679335 GCF_036898095.1 Palaemon carinicauda
TATATATATATATATATATATATATATATATTCAAATAAGCCATATATATTTTTGATACATTAATGTCTGGATTCTCTTAACGACCTCGGGATCAGAGCCCCAGTCGAAATCACACAAAGGCAAGAGCTTGGCTCCGGCCGGGAATCAAACCCTGGTCGGCTAGCTTGTATAGACAGTAACTAAGCCACTTGGCCACGAAGAAAGATAAAAGTCAATGACAATTCTTCTGTACTTATACCTGTCAAATTCAGGTATTTTGTACTTAGAATTGAAATCAACCTATCTTCACCATCGTAGCTAATTGGTAGTTTGTTAATTGGCATTCAATTAATGATAAATTTTGCACATTTTTACGTGTTTTTCATATTCAAATAAGCCATATATATTTTTGATACATTAATGTCTGGATTCTCTTAACGACCTCGGGATCAGAGCCCCAGGCGAAATCACACAAAGACAAGAGCTTGGCTCCGGCCGGGAATCGAACCCTGGTCGGCAAGCTTGTATAGACAGTGACTAAGCCACTTGGCCACGAAGAAAGATAAAAGTCAATAACAATTCTTCTGTACTTATACCTGTCGAATTCAGGTATTTTGTACTTAGAATTGAAATCAACGCATCTTCACCATCGTAGCTAATTGGTAGTTTGTTACTTGGCATTCAATTAATGATAAATTTTGCACATTTTTACGTGTTTTTCATATTCAAATAAGCCATATATATTTTTGATACATTAATGTCTGGATTCTCTTAACGACCTCGGGATCAGAGCCCCAGGCGAAATCACACAAAGAAAATAGCTTGGCTCCGGCCGGGAATCGAACCCTGGTCGGCAAGCTTGTATAGACAGTGACTAAGCCACTTGGCCACGAAGAAAGATAAAAGTCAATGACAATTCTTCTGTACTTATACCTGTCGAATTCAGGTATTTTTTACTTTGAATTGAAATCAACCCATCTTCACCTTCGTAGCTAATTGGTAGTTTGTTACTTGGCATTCAATTAATGATAAATTTTGCTCATTTTTACGTGTTTTTCATATTCAAATAAGCCATATATATTTTTGATACATTAATGTGTGGATTCTCTTAACGACCTCGGGATCAGAGCCCCAGGCGAAATCACACAAAGACAAGAGCTTGGCTCCGGCCGGGAATCGAATCCTGGTCGTCAAGCTTGTATAGACACTGACTAAGCCACTTGGCCACGAAGAAAGATAAAAGTCAATGACAATTCTTCTGTACTAATACCTGTCGAATTCAGGTATTTTGTACTTAGAATTGAAATCAACCCATCTTCACCATCGTAGCTAATTGGTAGTTTGTTACTTGGCATTCAATTAATGATAAATTTTGCACATTTTTACGTGTTTTTCATATTCAAATAAGCCATATATATTTTTGATATATTAATGTCTGGATTCTCTTAACGACCTCGGGATCAGAGCCCCAGGCGAAATCACACAAAGACAAAAGCTTGGCTCCGGCCGGGAATCGAACCCTTGTCGGCAAGCTTGTATAGACAGTGACTAAGCCACTTGGCCACGAAGAGAGATAAAAGTCAATGACAATTCTTCTGTACTTATACCTGTCGAATTCAGGTATTTTGTACTTAGAATTGAAATCAACCCATCTTCACCATCGTAGCTAATTGGTAGTTTATTACTTGAAATTCAATTAATGATAAATTTTGCACATTTTTAAGTTTTTTTTCATATTCAAATAAGCCATATATATTTTTGATACATTAATGTCTGGATTCTCTTAACGACCTCGGGATCAGAGCCCCAGGCGAAATGACACAAAGACAAGAGCTTGGCTCCGGCCGGGAATCAAACCCTGGTCGGCAAACTTGTATAGACAGTGACTAAGCCACTTGGCCAAGAAGAAAGATAAAAGTCAATGACAATTCTTCTGTACTTATACCTGTCGAATTCAGGTATTTTGTACTTAGAATTAAAATCAACCCATCTTCACCATCGTAACTAATTGGTAGTTTGTTACTTGGCATTCAATTAATGATAAATTTTGCACATTTTTACGTGTGTTTCATATTCAAATAAGCCATTTATATTTTTTTGATACATTAATGTCTGGATTCTCTTAACGACCTCGGGATCAGAGCCCCAGGCGAAATCACACAAAGACAAAAGCTTGGCTCCTGCCGAGAATCGAACCCTGGTCGGCAAGCTTGTATAGACAGTGACTAAGCCACTTGGCCACGAAGAAAGATAAAAGTCAATGTCAATTCTTCTGTACTTATACCAGTCGAATTCAGGTATTTTGTACTTAGAATTGAAATCAACACATCTTCACCATCGTAGCTAATTGGTAGTTTGTTACTTGGCATTCAATTAATGATAAATTTTGCACATTTTTACGTGTTTTTCATATTCAAATAAACCATATATATTTTTGATACATTAATGTGTGGATTCTCTTAACGACCTCGGGATCACAGCCCCAGGCGAAATCACACAAAGACAAGAGCTTGGCTCCGGCCGGGAATCGAACCCTGGTTGGCAAGCTTGTATAGACAGTGACTAAGCCACTTGGCCATGAAGAAAGATAAAAGTCAATGACAATTCTTCTGTACTTATACTTGTCGAATTCAGGTATTTTGTACTTAGAATTGAAATCAACCCATCTTCACCATCATAGCTAATTGGTAGTTTGTTACTTGGCATTCAATTAATGATAAATTTTGCACATTTTTAAGTGTTTTTCATATTCAAATAAGCCATATATATTTTTGATACATTAATGTCTGGATTCTCTTAACGACCTCGGGATCAGAGCCCCAGGCGAAATCACACAAAGACAAGAGCTTGGCTCCGGCCGGGAATCGAACCCTGGTCGGCAAACTTGTATAGACAGTGACTAAGCGACTTGGCCACGAAGAAAGATAAAAGTCAATGACAATTCTTCTGTACTTATACCTGTCGATTTCAGGTATTTTGTACTTAGAATTAAAATTAACCTATCTTCACCATCGTAGCTAATTGGTAGTTTGTTACTTGGCATTCAATTAATGATAAATTTTGCACATTTTTACGTGTTTTTCATATTCAAATAAGCCATATATATTTTTGATACATTAATGTCTGGATTCTCTTAACGACCTCGGGATCAGAGCCCCATGCGAAATCACAAAAAGACAAAAGCTTGGATCCTGCCGCTAATCGAACCCTGGTCGGCAAGCTTGTATAGACAGTGACTAAGCCACTTGACCATGAAGAAAGATAAAAGTCAATGTCAACTCTTCTGTAATTATACCATTCGAATTCAGGTATTTTGTACTTAGAATTATAATCAACCCATCTTCACCATCGTAGCTAATTGGTAGTTTGTTACTTGGCATTCAATTAATGATAAATTTTGCACATTTTTACGTGTTTTTCATATTCAAATAAGCCATATATATTTTTGATACATTGTCTGGATTCTCTTAACGACCTCGGGATCAGAGCCCCAGGCGAAATCACACAAAGACAAGAGCTTGGGTCCGGCCAGGAATCGAACCCTGGTCGGCAAGCTTGTATAGACAGTGACTAAGCCACTTGGCCACGAAGAAAGATAAACAATGACAATTCTTCTGTACTTATACCTGTCGAATTCAGGTATTTTGTACTTAGAATTGAAATCAACCCATCTTCACCATCGTAGCTAATTGGTAGTTTGTTACTTGGCATTCAATTAATGATAAATTTTGCACATTTTTACGTGTCTTTCATATTCAAGTAAGCCATATATATTTTTGATACATTAATGTCTGGATTCTCTTGACGACCTTGGGATCAGAGCCCCAGGCGAAATCACAAAAAGACAAGAGCTTGGCTCCGGCCGGGAATCGAACCCTGGTCGGCAAGCTTGTATAGACAGTGACTAAGCCACTTGGCCACGAAGAAAGATAAAAGTCAATGACAATTCTTCTGTACTTATACCTGTCGAATTCAGGTATTTTGTACTTAGAATTAAAATCAACCCATCTTCACCATCGTAGCTAATTGGTAGTTTGTTACTTGGCATTCAATTAATGATAAATTTTGCACATTTTTACGTGTTTTTCATATCCAAATAAGCCATATATATTTTTTTGATACATTAATGTCTGGATTCTTTTAATGACCTCGGGATCAGAGCCCCAAGCAAAATCACACAAAGACAAGAGCTTGGCTCCGGCCGGGAATCGAACCCTGGTCGGCAAGCTTGTATAGACAGTGACTAAGCCACTTGGCCACGAAGAAAGATAAAAGTCAATGACAATTCTTCTGTACTTATACCTGTCAAATTTACTTATTTTGTACTTAGAATTGAAATCAACCCATCTTCACCATCGTAGCTAATTGGTAGTTTGTTACTTGGCATTCAATTAATGATGAATTTTGCACATTTTTACGTGTTTTTCATATTCAAATAAGCCATATATATTTTTGATACATTAATGTCTGGATTTTCTTAACGACCTCGGGATCAGAGCCCCAGGCGAAATCACACAAAGACAAGAGCTTGGGTCTGGCCGAGAATCGAACCCTGGTCGGCAAGCTTGTATAGACAGTGACTAAGCCACTTGGCCACGAAGAAAGATAAAAGTCAATGACAATTCTTCTGTACTTATGCTTGTCGAATTCAGGTATTTTGTACTTAGAATTGAAATCAACCAATCTTCACCATCGTAGCTAATTGGTAGTTTGTTACTTGGCATTCAATTAATGATAAATTTTGCACATTTTTACGTGTTTTTCATATTCAAATAAGCCATATATATTTTTGATACATTAATGTCTGGATTCTCTTAACGACCTCGGGATCAGAGCCCCAGGCGAAATCACACAAAGACAAAAGCTTGGCCCCGGCCAGGAATCGAACCTTGGTCGGCAAGCGTGTATAGACATTGACTAAGCCACTTGGCCACGAAGAAAGATAAAAGTCAATGACAAATTCTTCTGTACTTATACCTGTCGAATTCAGGTATTTTGTACTTAGAATTGAAATCAACCCATCTTCACCATCGTAGCTAGTTGGTAGTTTGTTACTTGGCATTCAATTAATGATAAATTTTGCACATTTTTACGTGTTTTTCATATTCAAATAAGCCATAATATTTTTGATACATCAATGTCTGGATTCTCTTAACGACCTCGGAATCAGAGCCCCAGGCGAAATCACACAAAGACAAGAGCTTGGCTCCGGCCGGGAATCAAACCCTGGTCGGCAAGCTTGTATAGACAGTGACTAAGCCACCTGGCCACGAAGAAAGATAAAAGTCAATGACAAATTCTTCTGTACTTATACCTGTCAAATTCTGGTATTTTGTACTTAGAATTGAAATCAACCCATCTTCACCATCGTAGCTAATTGGTAGTTTGTTACTTGGCATTCAATTAATGATAAATTTTGCACATTTTTACGTGTTTTTCATACCCAAATAAGCCATATATATTTTTGATACATTAACGTCTGGATTCTCTTAACGTCCTCGGGATTAGAGCCCCAGGCGAAATCACACAAAGACAAGAGCTTGGCTCCGGCCGCGAATTGAACCCTGGTCGGCAAGTTTGTATAGACAGTGACTAAGCCACTTGGCCACAAAGAAAGATAAAAGTCAATGACAATTCTTCTGTACTTATACCGGTCGAATTCAGGTATTTTGTACTTAGAATTGAAATCAACCCATCTTCACCATCGTAGCTAATTGGTAGTTTGTTACTTGGCATTCAATTAATGATAAATTTTGCACATTTTTACGTGTTTTTCATATTCAAATAAGCCATATATATTTTTGATACATCAATGTCTGGATTCTCTTAACGACCTCGGGATCAGAGCCCCAGGCGAAATCACACAAAGACAAGAGCTTGGGTCCGGCCGGGAATCGAACCCTGGTCGGCAAGCTTGTATAGACAATGACTAAGCCACTTGGCCACGAAGAAAGATAAACAATGACAATTCTTCTGTACTTATACCTGTCGAATTCAGGTATTTTGTACTTAGAATTGAAATCAACCCATCTTCACCATCGTAGCTAATTGGTAGTTTGTTACTTGGCATTCAATTAATGATAAATTTTGCACATTTTTACGTGTTTTTCATATTCAAATAAGCCATATATATTTTTGATACATTAATTTCTGGATTCTCTTATAGACCTTGGGATCAGAGCCCCAGGCGAAATCACACAAAGACAAGAGCTCTGCTCCGGCCGGGAATCGAACCCTGGTCGGCAAGCTTGTATAGACAGTGACTAAGCCACTTGGCCACGAAGAAAGATAAAAGTCAATGACAATTCTTCTGTACTTATACCTGTCGAATTCAGGTATTTTGTACTTAGAATTGAAATCAACCCATCTTCACCATCGTAGCTAATTGGTAGTTTGTTACTTGGCATACAATTAATGATAAATTTTGCACATTTTTACGTGTTTTTCATATTCAAATAAGCCATATATATTTTTGATACATTAATGTCTGGATTCTCTTAACGACCTCGGGATCAGAGCCCCAGGCGAAATCACACAAAGACAAGAGCTTGGCTCCGGCCGGGAATCGAACCCTGGTCGGCAAGCTTGTATAGACAGTGACTAAGCCACTTGGCCACGAAGAAAGATAAAAGTCAATGACAATTCTTCTGTACTTATGCTTGTCGAATTCAGGTATTTTGTACTTAGAATTGAAATCAACCCATCTTCACCATCGTAGCTAATTGGTAGTTTGTTACTTGGCATTCAATTAATGATAAATTTTGCACATTTTTACGTGTTTTTCATATTCAAATAAGCCATATATATTTTTGATACATTAATGTGTGG
>NC_090753.1:18679835-18687335 GCF_036898095.1 Palaemon carinicauda
TATATATATATATATATATATATATATATATATATATATTTATTTATATATACACGCACACACAAAAAAGAGAATATATATATATATATATATATATATATATATATGTTATATAAACATATATATATATATGTGTATATAAATATATATATATATACGTGTATATATATATATATATATATAATATATATATATATATATATATTTATATATATAGATATGTGTATATATATATATATATATATATATATATATATATATTATATATATACACACACACACATATATATATATATATAATATATATATATATATATACTGTATATATATATATATATATATATATATATATATATATATATTATATAAACATATATATATATATATATATATATATATATATATATATATATATATATGTATGTATATATATATATATATATATAAATATATATATATATATATATATATATATATATATATATATATATATATATATATATATATATATATGTATATATATAAATATATATATATATTTATATATATGTGTGTGTATATAAATATATATATATATATATATATATATATATATTATATATATATATATATATATATATACATATATATATATATATGTATATATACATACTGTATATATATATATATATATGTATATATATATATATTTTTGGGCTCAAGCCATGTCGTCCTGATGGAAGTTCCTATAGGGTAGCTTCCTAGGGTATATTACAACTACGGCGATATTCCCAGAGAATTTACCTTAAGGTACCAGAATTCTAACTCCTGGAGCGAGTATCCCTCGTGAAAGGGATATCGCGACATATCAGAGGACGTATTCTAGACACGTCACATGGCAATCTACGACCTGAATAGAGATTCGTCTCGTAGGAGGGAGATTGACGAGATACGAATTCGGGAAAGAAAAAGGGGAGCCGCTCCCAAGGCTTCCCTATCCCCCGATTCGTATGCGTGCCTGGCGCCAATCCTGGCGCCATCTGCATTCCTTTTTGCGTAGCTTAACAACTCGGTGTTTTTTTTTTTTTCCTGTTTTTCTCGCAAATCTTGGATTTATTCAGCTTTTCATGGCTTCTTCGTCTTCGTTGACCTCGGATAAGTTGAGTATAGTGTCTGTTATGTATAAATGTAGGCTCTTGGTAAATTTTGAGTGATTAATAGGATTAATCTTTGATACAAGAGCCGTAGCCTACCAGAGGTGTCCTGGACACTGTCACTCGCTAGGTATAAATTAGTTAGTCAGAGTGACATTCCTGGTTGTTTTGCTTAATAAAATTTAGCTATTTAGCTTTACATAGGATTTCCTTTCGTGCTTAGTATTATTTGGCGAAGTATTCGCCATTCTGGCCTACGCTAGGCCATGTAGCCTAGTCGTTTGGTCCTAGTACTTAATGCATGATTATGGTTTTTCCGAGTGTAATTAAAATTTTATTGAAGCTTTAGGCTATTTTATACATTTTAGACTGTGTGGAATATTTCCAAGATTGTATACGTGAGAGTTTCGGTGAATTAGGTAATCGATTCTCTTGGTGCCTAGGCTAATTGCTTATGGAGCCTTAGTATACTTTATCATACTCCCCGGTTGCTTTCTTTTCTTCGGAGAAGGTATGCAATCCCTTTCCCTCTCTTTAAGCCTTGGGCTTATCCCTAAGTGGTTTTTTCCGAATTTATTTTCGATAAAACTATACTAGGGTGTTACTGTACCTTCCTGTTCCTGCTGAGTCTGGTTCAAAGAGGGACAGAACAACAGAGTTTTTAGTCTGAGTCCGTGTTGTTTGGCTTGGGGCAGAGTCTCCCTCGCTGACCTAACACTTACAAAGGGAGCTGAGCTCCCTTAGGTCACTGTCGAAGGTTTCTGTAGTTATGATTCCTTCTTGTGTGATCGACCAGACTAAGTCCTGTTGCTGTTCTCGGGGAGGATAAATCTTCCCTTGGGAGTTGCAACGCCTTCCTTGCTTTGGTGCTCTGGAAGCTGGCAGGTATTATACTACTGCGCTGGCACTTTCCCTTAGATCTCCCTTAGGCTAAGACAGAGTTCTTGGCTGCGGGTGATCTGTCACTAAAGCAAGGTTGGCAGGACCCTCTTGTCCCTTCCCCCTCTATCTCCGTAATGGCCTAGCCATTACTGTACTGTACCTTGCCGGCCGGCAGAGCTGGCCGGCAGGGGTATTACTGTACCATATGTCATTCCACTTCTGGACCTAGTATAGGTTGGGATATGGATTGACTAAGCCCATTGCCGGCCGGCAGAGACGCTGGACGGCAAGGGTCTTATGTTTTCGAGTGCTGCCCGGACCTCTCTTGGTCCCTCATCCATGCCTGCCGGCAGAGCCGGACGGCATTGGTCAAGGAAGCCTGAATTAAGTTTCTCCCCTTCCTTATATGCACTCTTTCGGTTGCCGGGCTTGGGGGGTTGTGTACACTCTAATCCCGGCATCCATTCTATTTTCTTCTAGTGCTGTACCTGTCCCGGCAGCCGGGCAGGGGTAGTCTTCTGGTTCTTTTGCTGCCGGCTGGCATCGGTCTTGTACCTTTGCCGGCCGGCTTATGTCAGTCCTTGTCTGCCGGTCACCAAGAGTGTGGCCGGCAGCTGGGTACTACCTTGTGTAGTTGCTGGCCGGCAATCATTGCCGGCCAACACTGGCTGTTGCTGGCCGGCAGCTGCTGCCGCCGGCACAGGCATTTGAACCAGAGGGCTGCCGCCCTATAGCTGTTAAGTAGTATACTTTAAAGCTAATTGTGGTGTGTGCCGGCCGGCAAAGGCAGGCCGGCACACATCCTCCTATACTGTACTAGTATTCTTCTGTATAGCATATACAGTAAGAAGAAAACTATAGTAAAAGTTTAGGTACAGCACTGTATCTTCTAATACTATTGTGTTTTCTTACACAGCCCTTTGCTGTTGCCCTCAGACAGGAAGCAGAGTTCTTCCCCGTCTATTATCCAGGATTTTTAAAATCATTGCCTAGGTGTGAGCTCCACCTGTTTCCTCTGGAAACCTTGCATTGGTTACTCTAGTAGAGATAAACCATTTTTGATTTTATTATCCGGAAGGCTGCAACAATGGGTTGTGAGGGAAACACAAGTGTGTGTCTTTCAATTATGAATTGTTATGCTATACTATGCATATCCAGTGATACATAGTTCACTTGATACTCATGGAAATTTCTTCTCTTTACAGGAGGACCCTCCGAAGTGCGGAAATGTTTTCTGCAATGTCCGCAGCAAGAACCTCTGCGGACATGAGTGTTGTAGGAGACACGCAGCATGCGCTGTCTCCAAGGATGATCTCCAGTATTGGGACCCTCAGGTATGTACTGTATGCACTAACCTGATTACTGAGGCTTTTGATTCCCCTAGAACGGCGGAATCAAGGGATATAGCTAGGGAAAAGCTTCGTACTTGGGTAAGGGGCTTCAAGAAGAACACCTCTGGCCCTTATCTTCCAAGTGAGAAGATGAGGGCGTATCTTTTTCCCCAGGCATCAGCTGAGGCAGTGATTCCCCAGCCTCAAGAGGAGATCCTTCAAGATCAAGTCCAGGTGGACGAGGAAGTCGCAGATGCGATGCAAGACATCCAGTTGTGTGACAGGATGTCTGACCTGGACGATCGTTTGGAAGAAGACCTCCTGGCAGAAGGTCAGGATCAAGTTCAAACCCCGGATGTCGTAGAGGATGAGGTCGACGAGGTGTCGGCTGCTCCGGTTCAGATGCCGGAGCCTATCCCCTCAACATCGGCTGGCCTCCCAGTAGAACTGGGACAGGCCCTCTCTTCGATTGTTGGAATGATCCAACAAATGCAGAAGGAGAATCAGGAGAAGGCGGCTGCAATGGAACTGCGCATGCAGTCCCTGGCAGAATCACATGGGCCCCGGAAAAGGCTCAATGTGAAAGACCTTCCCATATGCTCAGATGCTAACCCATGGAGGTATGCTGAGCACATGCCGATGACGACTGGAAAGATCGTCATTTCGGATAAGCTGGGTTCAGTTCCCCTAGAGGAGGTAGAATTCTGGCCCAGCAAGGCATCATATCCGGACTGCTATGTCCGGCTGAGAAAAGAACCAGCTTCAAGGGAGGAGACAGAGCCGAAGGAGGTCATTGTTATGGACCACGCTAAGGCTCAAGCCCTACTTTCATCCTCGATGAAAGAGAGGGGCTTCTCGAATTCGAAGGTAGCTGCATTGAGCAAGAAGCTCCCTTCGTTTGTGTCCTCTCCTGATAGAGCCTTCCCCTTTTTACAGAAAGGGTTTGCGGCTGTCCTAAAGGCAGTCGAGGCCGGCAAGCCTTGCCCCTCCCTGGAGGAGTGTAAACCCTTGTCGCTGGCTCTACCTATGGACCACAAAGACTGGAAGGATGTCCATCTAACATTCTCAGTGGGAAAGTTGGAGGCTGATATTGCCGGACGGCAATTCGGCGAGGACCTCCCCAAGCTGTCCGAATCTCTTTTACGAAGAGAGTTCGAGACAAAAGAAAGACTGGCTGCCTCAATGTCTCATCAGACTACTCTCGAGACGATGGCAAGTGACCCCAAGGTCCATGAAATGTTCATGGTAGTGGCTAAGTCTCACTTAGCCACAGTGACGAAGGACCTTTATAACTTCGTCAAGGCAAGGAGAGCTTGCAGGGAGTTCGTGTTCACCGGGGCTTCGGTGAGACACGAGCCAAGGAAGTTAATCTCCTCCAACATTTGGGGAAAAGACCTTTTCCCTACCGATGTGGTCAAAGAGGTTGTTGATAAGGCCGCCGTGGAGAATAGAAATCTTCTCCAGAAGTGGGGCCTGGCTATCAAAAGAAAATCTTCCCCGGATGAGGGTCCTCAACCAAAGAGGAAGAATATGAAGACTAGGCTACCATCTCGGCCAGCCAAGCCTTATAGACAGCAACAGCAACTGCAATTGCCTTTGCCTCCAGTGCCCCAAATGGTGGCACAAACCCCGACTGCCTTTCAGTGGGTACCCCAGGCGGTGCCAGGTCAGTCAACCACATTCGCCCCAACGTTCGAAGGACAGTCTTCTTCCTTTCGTGCAAAACCTAGAGGAGCAGCCAGAGGCTCGTCTAGGCGCCCCTCAAGGGGAAGGGGATTCAGAGGTGGTCGTGGTCAGGGAGGCAAGACCTCAGGACGGCAGTCCAAGTGAAATGATACCGGTAGGAGGGAGACTGATGAAATTTTGGGATCGCTGGACCTTCGATCCCTGGGCCCAAAGCCTACTCAAGAATGGACTGGGTTGGAGCTGGTACAGCACTCCACCCCCATGCCTTCGGTTTTTCCAACACTCCACCCCCATTTTGGAGGAGTACGTTCAAGAACTGTTGGAGAAAAATGTGATCCGAAAGGTGAAGTCCATCAAATTCCAAGGGAGGCTGTTTTGTGTTCCCAAGAAAGACTCGGAAAAGCTCAGAGTCATTCTGGACTTGTCACCACTCAACAAGTTCATAGTGAATTGCAAATTCAAGATGCTAACACTGCAACACATAAGGACCTTACTGCCCAAGAGGGCATACTCAGTCTCTATAGACTTGTCAGACGCCTATTGGCACATTCCAATCAGCCGTCGACTCTCCCCCTACCTAGGGTTCAGGCTACAACGAAAACTGTACGCCTTCAGAGCCATGCCATTCGGGCTAAACATAGCCCCAAGGATTTTCACGAAGCTTGCGAGCGCAGCTCTCAAACAATTACGCCTAAAGGGAATTCAGGTAGTAGCCTACCTGGACGACTGGCTGGTGTGGGCAGCATCCGAGACCGAATGCTTGCAAGCTTCCAGTCAGGTGATCCAGTTCCTAGAGTACCTAGGCTTCAAGATCAACAAGAAAAAGTCTCGACTTTCTCCATCCCAAAAGTTCCAGTGGCTGGGAATCCACTGGGACCTTTTGTCACACAGTTTCTCCATCCCAATGAAGAAAAGGAAGGAGATAGCGGGCTCTGTCAAGAGACTTCTAGATTCCGAAAGGATATCAAGACGCGAACAGGAGAGGGTACTAGGCTCTCTCCAGTTTGCTTCAGTGACAGACCCAGTGCTAAGAGCACAGCTAAAGGATGCAACCGGAGTTTGGAGAAGGTATGCATCAAACGCGCGAAGAGACCTGAGAAGACCAGTGCCGCCTCGGCTACGTACTCTTCTCAGACCTTGGTCCCAAGCCAGACATCTAAAGAAGTCTGTTCTTCTTCAGCCACCTCCCCCGTCGTTGACGATTCACTCAGACGCCTCAAAGGAGGGATGGGGAGGTCACTCTCATCGGAAAAAAGTCCAGGGGACTTGGTCCAAGCTATTCAGGACCTTTCACATAAACTTTCTAGAAGCTATGGCAGTGCTCCTTACCTTAAAGAAAGTCTCCCCGCGTCACTCGATCCACATAAGATTGGTGACAGACAGCGAGGTGGTTGTGAGATGCTTAAATCGACAAGGGTCGAGGTCACCACCTCTCAACCAAGTGATGTTAGCCATTTTCCGATTGGCGGAAAAGAAGAAGTGGTACCTGTCGGCAGTTCACCTTCAAGGAGTCCGCAATGTGACAGCGGACGCTCTATCCAGGTTCACACCGATAGAGTCGGAATGGTCCTTAGACGCAGGATCATTTTCCTTCATTCTGAATCAAGTCCCAGAACTGCAAATAGACCTCTTTGCGACGAAAGACAACAAGAAGTTGCCCCTGTACGTGTCCCCGTACGAGGACCCCTTAGCGGAAGCAGTGGACGCAATGTCCCTCGACTGGAACAGATGGTCCAGGATTTATCTGTTCCCTCCTCACAACTTTCTGTTGAGGGTCCTCAACAAACTGAGATCCTTCAAGGGGGTAGCGGCAATAGTGGCCCACAAGTGGGCGAACAGCATGTGGTTCCCCTTGGCGTTGGAACTACAGATGAAGTTCGTGCCGCTACCACATCCAGTTCTGACCCAGCGAGTCCAGAAGTCGACTGTCTGCGCTTCATTACAGAAAACCCAGACCCTGCAGCTCATGATTTTCTCGCCCTAGCGGTGAGAAAGCGCTTCGGGATTTCGAAAGCCAGCATAGACTTCCTAGAGGAATACAAGTGCAAATCGACTAGAAGGCAATATGAGTCATCTTGGAGAAAATGGGTGGCCTTTGTAAAGGCAAAGAATCCGCAGGAGATCTCAACAGATTTCTGCTTATCTTTCTTCATCCATCTCCATGGCCAAGGATTGGCAGCTAACACGATTTCAGTGTGTAAATCGGCTTTGATGAGACCCATTTTATTTGCCTTCCAGATCGACCTTGGTAACGAGATCTTTAATAAAGTTCCGAAAGCCTGCGCTAGGCTCAGACCTTCAGCACCTCCAAAGCCCATCTCATGGTCTTTAGACAAAGTTCTTCATTTCGCCTCCTTGTTGAGCAATGAAGAATGTGCGTTAAAGGATTTGACGCAAAAAGTTATTTTCCTATTTGCACTCGCGTCCGGGGCCAGGGTTAGTGAGATCGTAGCCCTCTCGAGAGAGGC
>NC_090753.1:18694835-18704835 GCF_036898095.1 Palaemon carinicauda
ATATATATATATATATATATATATATATATATGTATATATATATATATATAGATATATATATATATATATATTTATATATATATATATATATATATATACATATATATATATGTATATATATATATATATATACATATATATATACGTATATATGTATGTATAATATATATGTATATATATATATATATATATATATATATATATATACGTCTATATATATATATATATATATATATATATATATATATATATATATATATATATATATATATATATATATATATATATATATATATATATATATATATATATATATATATATATATATATATATATATATATATATATAGGGAAATAATTAATATATAAGAGAATTAATGATTAATTAAAATTAGCTTTTTAAGAATAGTAACATTAAAATATATCATTCCTACATAAACAATTACTATTTCATTTTATAAATTATCTTTGATAGAAAAAGACGCATGTCAGCCAATGAAGCATAAAAACATTCACTGCAAGTGATTAGAAATCTCATTAAACTCGGTCACTTCTGGATTACAATTTCTTTTATGCTGTGTAGCATTGAGACTTCTGGTGGAAAAAAACAAAAAATGCGAAAATTTATTGCTTATCATATAATGATTATTTATATGATAGAAATATTTGAAAGTGAAAAAATGAAAGAAAAAGAAACCACTTCTTGCTAAGTATCTTACTAAATATATAATTGCAACTTATCATTTCCGAAATTGGGATGAGGTAGACCATAAAAATTTTTTTTTCCTGAAGTAAGAGAAATTAATCAGAATTATAATCTGGAAGTTTGAGAGAAGGAAAAAAGTAAAAAAAAAAAAAAGAAAGCGTAACATGCAAAATCTAATTGTTATAGATAGCAGAGTTTCAAAATCTTCCCAACTCAATGGAAAAAAAGGTAATCATAAAATCTAATTATTCCAAAATGAATATCAGGAAGATCATAAAATTTTGTCGAGTGGAGAATCAAATACAACAACTCACTTCCATTTTAAATAAAAAAGTTGCGGAAGGATAAGTTCTTTGTCGCATCCTTTATTCGGTGAATTAGAAAAAAAATGAAAAGGGAGTAACAAATAGTAAGAGAAAGAGAGGAATAAAAAGACATGCAATCAACAAATGTTATCAAATGATATCCATAATATTGCCGCAATTTAAATATATATCTCTCTCTCTCTCTCTCTCTCTCTCTCTCTCTCTCTCTCTCTCTCTCTCTCTCTCTCTCTCTCTCTCTCTCTCTCTCAGCTTGTCATAACTTTGGTAATGTATTATTTTATCATTTCCAATTCAGTTTAAAAGTTATTGCGTAAGTTTTAATCTTTTTCTTTATTTTAGAAAATACTTTTTATAAACATATATTATTTTTTTTACATTCTGGTTACATACAACTGATATATGGTGCGAAGATTATCATAAAAAATATGGCATACACATACACGCATACAAACAAAAGCACTCATATTCAAATAAATAAATAAATATTATATATATATATATATATATATATATATATATATATATACATATATATACATATATAAATATCTATATGTATATATATATATATATATATATATATATAAATATATATACATATATTTTATATATATATATATATATATATATATATATATATATATATATATATATATATATATATATATTGATATTTATATATATATATATATATATATATATATATATATATATATATATATATATATATATATATATATATATCTATAAATATATATATATATTTTTTTTGGGTGGGGTCTCAAGCCATGTCGACGTGATGGAAGTTCCTCGAAGTAGCTTCCTAAGGGATATATGTACTACAGTGATATTCCCAGAGAATTTTACCTTTAGGTATCCAGAATTCTAACTCCTGGCGTGAATATCCTTAAAATTTCACCAAACGATATCGCATAATATCAGCGGACGCATTCTTGACACGCCTTCATAGCAATCTGCACCCCAAACAGCCTTTTGGCTTCGAGGAGGATGTGGCATAAGGGAGCGGTCCAAAGGCTCTCCCCGCTCTCGTAATAATATTGAGAATACAACAGCGCCATTCCCACGACGGCGGTCTTTCCTTTTTTTTTGTAGCAATCTTGCTCGGTGATATTTCCTGGTGATCTAACTTTTCGATCGTTTTACAGGATTATTATTATGCTTTCTCCATCTTCTTCCGCCTCTGGAAAGTTGAGTATCGGGTCTTTACTATGAGTATATTTCAGCTGTTGTTTCATAATGAAATTAGAGTATTTAATTGTTTCTTCTTTGTTGAGAGGAGGCGGCAGTGCCCCCATCCCCTTTATTGTGTCGGCAATCTCTGGGATGGAGAACTTAGTCTCTCCTGTTCCCTGGGATTCTGCCGATACCGAAACAGAGTTTCTTTTACAGGTGGTAAGACTGACAATTTTTGCCAGTTCCTTTCACACTCGTTACAGGACCCGGTTCCATACCCCTCTGTCCACTTTTGATGGCTGAGCCATTGTCTTTCTTTAAGCCGGCATCTTGCAACCTTACCTTTGCTGATAGGTTGCCGGAGCCAACCAGACTCCCTCTCTAGTCATGTCTTTGGCTGATGGCAGAGCATACTGCCGCCAACCACATCATTTGTCGGCAACTGCCGGCCTAGCAGGCAACTGCCGGCCCAGCCGGTAGCCAAGATGGCTGCCGGCGACCATGATGGCCGTGAGAGGGAAGTCCCTTCTGTTCCCAAGGATCTTCAGTCCTCCCTTGGACTGCTGCTAAAGGTCCTGTTGCCGGGGTACTGCTGGCCAGGCCGGCACAGATAGTGCTGACTCAGTTGACAGCACGCCGACTGTACTGGTACTGCTGGACTTGTCGGCCGGCAGTGTATCGGCGGTACCTTGTCGGCAATAGTACTGTAGGTGCATGGAAGCCTGAATGGTACATTCTCCCCTTCTATTAGAACCTTCTCTCTGGAAAAAGGCAGTCAAATTAGACTTTTACATCCTTAATTACTGTATACATTCACAGTTAGAAGTAGCCTTTTTTTCATGCTATCTCTCTCTAGCTAGCATGCCGGGTATGCCGGCAAGACCTAGCTATGGCGGCTACATGCCGGCTAAACTACTGTATATATTATACAGGCAGCCAGTATAGAATATACTGCAGATAGAAAACTACTATATAGTTTATACTAGTAGTTATTTCCAATATATCTTGGATATCTAACACAGGCATTTGCTGAGCCCAATCGTATATTGAATGAATATGATTTCTTCAATATCTTGATTAGAAATCAGTATTAAGATTACGCTACAATATTAAACACTTCAAGGCAGGAGTAATACACTCCTAACCCTTAAAGGGTGGAGCCTTTTTCCTTGAGTATCCCTGATCAGGAAACTTCTATATTTTAATATAGTAGGAAGACTACAGCAAAAAGGCTGAGTGGGATATTCAAATATATGTCTTTATTTTCCTAGTCCAGCTGGCTTCAGTTTGATTGGACCATACTGTCATATGCTACTATGAAGGCAGCATAATGACTAGACTACAATACATAATGTGCAGTAGCCAGTAAATTGCAATATAGATTTACTGCAATTAAAAAACTACAGTACCACGATACAGTAGTATTTCTGACATACCTTGGGTACCCTTGTACGAGCATTCTGCTGGTACCGTTCACATATTGAATGAATAGTTTTCTTCAATATTCTGATCGAGAATCAGTCATCCTGACCCCACAGTATTAACATTATTTTGGGACAATGATATGATACTTCTCTACCCCTAGGGTAAGAGTCCTTCTACTTGGAGTTACTCTATAGAGAAATCTCCATGTAGTTAATACTGAGGGGAGGCAACAGCATTTGCTCACAGGGGTACACAAGTATGTATCTCCTACTATCCCTTTATAGCTTACTATACTAAGCTACTCTATTGTAAAGGACATTTGCATGTTGATTGTCAAGGAGATAATCCATTGTATACTCATTTGGTTTTCCTTTCTTTACAGGAGGAACACCAGATACCTTGTGCTGCAGTCCTCTGCAAGGCTAAGAGTAAGTATTTTTACGGTCATAATACTTGCAGGTTTCATGCCCCCTGGAATATTATTTCCGGATCCCTACATTATTGGAACCCACAGGTTTGCAATATATGTCGGACATTAATGTCCGAAGGTTTTGAAAATCCCAAGTCTACAGAGACTAGGGATACAGCTCAATATAAATTACGCAACTGGGTGAGAGGCTTTCAAAAGATCTCTCCGTGACCTTTCTTACCAAATGATGGGATGCGTAAGCTACTATTTCCGGAAGCAAGTGAGGAAACAGTAGTGCCTTAGGAGCTAACTACATCCGCTGACGGCCAGAAAACCTTTGGGATTAAAGGCAAGAAATGCCACCCAAGGTAGAAGAGGAAAGTGTTGCTTCGGAATTTCCTCCGCCTGTGCCGGCTTTAGAGCCAACGATGTCGACATCTTCGTCTTCTACCCCTAATTTGGATAATGTGGTACAATTATGTATCCAACTGAAGAATCAAATAGAGAGCTTTTGTAGACAAAACCAAATGCAGAAAGTAAACCACAAGATAGATCCTCGTAAAGTTTCTCGTCACTTCCCAGGGGTCAGTCAAACGACCCATGAATCAAGGCCTACCAATATGCTCCATAACCAATCCCTGGAGGTTCGCGGAGCAGATGCCAATTTCAAATGGCAATCTCTGCATCTCAGAGAAAATAGGTGCTGTTCCTTTGGACAAAATTCAATTTTGGCCAAGCTTTGATGCTTTCCCTAATTGTTGGGTTCCACTGAAGTACGAACCAAAGTCAAGAAAAGGAACGGAACCAAAGGAGGTTTTGATTCTCGACCATGATAAGGCACAGACTATCCTTTTAGGTAGTCTAAGAAAGGCGGGTTATTCAGAGTCAAAGGTATTCTCGCTGAATAACGGACACCCTTCCTTTCTTGCTCCTACTTCACTCTCATTCCCCTTTATGGGGAAGGCATTTACTTCTGTTGCCAAAGTGGTAGATGGTAGAGGCGGGTAAGCCATGTCCCACACTCGATGAGTGCAAGCCTTTGTCACCAGCTTTTCCCGGACAGGAAAAGGATTGGAAGGAAGTCCATTTGACCTTTTTAATAGGAAAATTAGACAAGGACGTCGCAAGTCGACAATTCAAGGTATGTCTCCCTAAATTGTCTGAGTTGCTCTTGTGTAATGAACAGGAGTCAAAGGAGAGACTTGCGACATCCCTTTCTCTACAAAACTACATAGAGTTGTGTTCAACCTACGAGAGTACCTCAGACAGTCTCATGGTCATAGCCAAAATGCATATGGTGAAGGTCCTTTACGCCTTTATGAAGGCTAGGAGAGCATGTAGAGAGTTTTTGTTCGCTGATGCAACAGTAAAACACGAAACAAGGAAGCTAATATCCTCCAACATCTGGGGTAAAGACCTCTTCCCACACGAGGTCACTAAGGAAGTAATTAAGAACGACACCATGGAGAACATAGGTCTTCTCCAAAAATGGGGCATTCCTTGAAAGAGAAAATCTTATGTGGTTGTGGGTCCCCCACCTAAAAAGAAGATTGGAAATGCTGGAAATATCCGGGCTGCTCAACAACATCCCACTATTCCAGTGACCACGATGCTATAGGCAGATGGTCAAAAGTCTAAGCCTACTGACTACTCGAAGCATAAAGACGCTTCGGCTAGGAGGAACTTTCTTTCAGGATCGCAGGACCTTCGATCCTTCGGTCCAAAGCCTATTCAAGATGAGCCATTGACGGGAAACAGAAATATCCCTACCATCATTTCCTTACCTTCTCCTACAGTTCAAAACCCTCCTGGAGGAGTATACCTGAGAGCTATAGAGCATACAGTTAGTAAGAAAACTTTAGCTCAACGAGTTCCAGGGAAGGCTGCTTCGTGTTCACGAGAAGGACTTAAGATATCAATGAGCCATTCTGAACTTGTTGCCACTCAACAAGTTCATAAAAAACAGCAAATTCTGAATGTTAATCCTTCTGAACATATGGACTTTGTTCCAATTAAGGGTGTTCGTAGTCTTGTCAGACCTAAAAGGTGTCCTTCGGAACCTTCCAGTCAACCACCCCCCTTCCTCCTATCTAGAATTCATGTTACAGAGAGTAAAATTCATCCTAAGGAAGATACGTGTCGGACTCACAGTTCTAAGTATCTTCAAAGGATTGACGAACTTAGCCACGTCAAATTCAAGCCTAGAAATAGCTCAGGTATTAATATACCTGATCAAGAGGCTGGAGTGGGCAGCACCTGAAGTGTCCGGCCAATGTGCATTCAAAGAGATGACCCGGTTCCTGGGACATCACGGATGCAAGATAGGCTTTTAGAAGTCTCGACTTTCTCCAGCTCAGGGGTTTCGATGTTTAAAAAACCACCGAAGCCCTCAGTCACATCAACTCTCCTCTCCTTTGGAAATATAAAAGGAGCTCGTGAGCTCTGTCAAGAGACTCAGGTATTCAGTCAGAATACCAAAACGCCAACAGGAAAAAGCGCTAAACTTTCCCCAGTTCGCTATAGTGACAGACCTGGTGCTAAGGGCACAGCTTGGAGAAAACACGCATCAAACGTTTGAAGAGATAAAAAAAAGACTGAGATAAGTCCCTCTTTAATCGCTTCTCTAACAGAAATTAGAGCACGAAAGTCCCAAGACTCTGCTGGTCCTTTCATGGGTGGGGAAGACCCTCCACACAGATCAGTCTCCCTACGACTGATCTGGGACACCGAAGCGATAATAAGACGTCACATTCGAACGTCTCATTCAGTCTTGGTGAAGTTACCTATCCCTCTCTTAAAGGGACGGCACCTACCAGCAGTTCATTTACAACTGATCCACGATGTGACGGTGGATACTCTATTTTGATACAAACCGATAGAGTTGGAATGGTCCATGGGCGCAGACATATTCCCTCCCAGATGGGAACAAGTCCCGGAACTGCAATTCGACCTCTTCATCACGAGCGTCTTCAAGAAACTACCTCGCTAAATAGCCCCATACGAGGATCCTCTAGTGGGGCTGATAGACTAGATGATGCTGGTCCAAGCTCTGACCCTAGGTATATTTCCGAAGATTCAGAGATTAACTGCCTTCGTTTTATCACAGAGAACCCAAACCCTTCATTTCATGATTTTTTCGCTCTAGCGGTTAGAAAAAGGTTTGGGATCTCAAAAGGCAATATAGAATTCTTAGAAGAATACAAGGCCAAGTCACCTAGAAGATAATATGAGTCTTCCTGGAAAAAGTGGGTTGCGTTTGTCAAAGCAAAAGGACCGAAAGAAATTTCAATAAACTTCTGTCTGTCCTTCTTTGTCCACCTTCATAGCCAAGGTCTGGTGGCCAATACGATAAATACGTGCAAGTCAGCCTTGACTAGGCCTCTCCTATATGCCTTTCAAGTGGATCTGGCGAATGAAATCTTTAATAAGATTCCAAAGGCATTTGCTAGGCTTCAGCCCGCGGTACCACCAAAGCCCATCTCTTGGTCTTTGGACAAGGTCTTACATTATGCCTCATCTGTGAACAATGAAGATTGTTCTCTTAAGGATCTAACCCAAAAGGTTATTTTTCTGTTTGCTATTGCCTCCGGGGCTAAAGTTAGTGAAATAGTGGCCCTATCCAGAGATGAGGGTCACATTCAGTTCACGGAAGTGGGAGAACTGAATCTATTTCCTGATCCATCCTTTCTCGCTAAAAACGAGCTTCCCACTAAGAGGTGGGGTCCCTGGAGAATCTGCCATCTGAAGGAAGATGTCTCTCTATGTCCTGTAGAGTGTCTAAAGGTCTATCTTCGTAGAACTTCAGACTTCAGGGGAGGACAGCTCTTTAATGGAGAAACTTCTTGATCAAATTTATCCCTAAAACAACTAACAGCGAAGCTCACCTACTTTATTCGTAGAGCGGATCCGGACAGTACTCCCACAGGTCATGATCCGAGAAAGATTGCTTCATCACTGAACTTCTTTCAGTATATGGACTTTGAGCGCCTTCGTTCATACACCGGATGGAAATCATCCAGAGTGTTTTACAAACACTATGCAAAACAAGTGCATGAACTGAAACACTTCGTAGTGGTGGCAGGTAGTGTATTAAAAGCTGACCCCTAATTACTGTAGTAAACAGTTTTTGGTTTGGGACCTCACATGTCCTGGCACATGTAACGGATGAGAATCATCCAGAGTGTTCTACGTACACTATGCTAGAGAAATCCATGATCTGAAGCAATATGTGGAGACTCCAGGTAGATTATTTAACCTGCCGTCTAATTTTACGATGAACAACTAATTGACTGGGATTGTAAATTAAAGGGAGAAGAGGTCACCCTTCTTAGGTGTGACTTCTTTTAATTAAATGTTACCATGATAACACTGGCTCTGTTCAAAATCCCAGGTGTGGAATTATACAGATAGCACTAGTGCCGGTGTACAAAGTACACAGTGCAGATAGAAGTAACCAGTACAGGAATTGTGAAGAGAAATTATTTCATAATTTTCATCCGTCTGGGACTGGCATCATCATTTCTTCCTTCAAGAAGGAAATATAGTCTCTGTACTTGTTACAGGTATGATCCCATTGTCATACTACATTCGTTTTACTGAACATCTTTTATTCATTTATTAGTAATAAATGTCTATTAGAATGTAGTGCATCCACCTTCGCCAGACAATTGTATGTATACATGCCAGAGTTCTTCAACTTACCAAAGTAAGTATCCCTCATATATTTGTATGCGTCAAATAATAGATATAAGAGACACTGATGTTATTTTAGCTAATATTCAGCTATGAGACTATTTGTATATTCAGTGTGTACTTATGTTTGGTCATACTATGTATGTTAACCTCAAGATCCCTTTTCTACTGTCTAGAATTACTCTTCCCTGTAGGAGGCAGGAAGCACTAACATTGGTTATGATTAGTGATGGTGACGAATAACGGTAACGTCCCTTGTCTCATGTGGACCCCATAACCATAGAAAAGGTTGCTATAAGGTTAAGGCACAGATTAAAAATCCACAGATACACTAATGCTCTGGTATGCTTCCATCACGACGACATGGCTTGAGCAAAAAAAACGGATTTTGAGCGAAGCGAAAGAACTATTTTTGGGTGAGATGGCCATGTCGTCCTGATGGACCCACCCATCTCTTCTAAAAGAAAAGATCTTCACAGTATCCCTCCCGTGGTACTGTATCTGTAACACCACGCTCAATGCTACAAGGAATGTCCGCCGTCGTGGGAATGGCACTGTTGTGGGGCCGTCGTGGGAATGGCACTATTTTATTCCCAAAAATAGATATTTCGCTTCGCTCAAAATCCGTTATATATAAATATAAATATATATATATATATATATATATATATATATATATATATATATATATATATATATATATATATATATATATATATATATATTATATAATGACTCAAGGGTAGTTAGAAATTCGCTATGTTTGTCCCACCAATAATTGAAAAGTGTTTTTTGTTTATTTGGATTTTGAAAATGGTAGCATGACTTCTTATATTAGAAAATTCTGGGTTACCAACTCTCCGACCCGTTTTGTGACAGGTTCTTCTTTTAGCATTTTATATGGACTACCAAAGATACATAAGGAAGGAGTTCCAATCAGACCCATTATGGCAGCCTATAACAACCCGTCTTATACAATATCAAAACACCTTGTATCTTTACTCAGTGATTTCTCGTGCAACCAGTTCTCACTAAAAAAATGGCTGTGAGTTTCAGCAAAAATTAATTTTACAAGATGGTGATCTACATATGACAAGTTTTGATGTAGAATCTCTTTTTACAAATGTGCCACTAAATGAAACGATTAATATTATTTTAGATAAAAATTTTTATGACGATCAAATTATTTTTCACGGTTTTAACAGACATTATTTTAAGACTTTTCTTAAGCTTGCTGTGCAAGACTC
>NC_090753.1:18714835-18716207 GCF_036898095.1 Palaemon carinicauda
CGTATGATTGGCCTTGATTTTAGTGCTGCCTTTGACCGTGTTAATCATGAGGCCCTTGTTTTCAAACTGAAACAGTTGGGAGTGGGTGGGTCGTTTCTTAGCATTATTATTGATTTTTTAAGTAATAGATCTCAGAGAGTTGTTGTTGATGGGCACCATAGTGATTATAGGAATGTGATATCTGGTGTTCCACAGGGTAGTGTTTTTTGCCCATTACTTTTCATACTATATACACATGACATGTGGTTTGGCCTAGAAAACAAGCTTGTTGCATATGCAGATGATGCTACTCTCTTTGCATCAATTCCATCCCCTGAATGTAGATCTAGGGTTGGTGAATCCCTTAATAGAGATTTAGCTAGAATTAGTGCATGGTGCAAATTATGGGGTATGAAGTTGAATCCTAACAAAACTCAAAGTATGATTGTAAGTAGGTCAAGGACGGTGGTTCCTCAACATCCGGATCTCAGTATTGATAATGTTTCTTTAAATATGTATGACTCTTTCAAAATTTTAGGTGTGATTCTCGACAGTAAATTTACTTTTGAGAAACATATAAGGACTGTGTCTTCTTCAATTTCACAAAAAATAGGCTTATTGAGAAAGTCTTTCAAGATTTTCGGTGATCAATCTATTCTGAAGAAGTGTTTTAATTCCTTCATTCTACCTTGTTTTGAGTATTGTTCTCCTGTCTGGTCTTCAGCTGCTGATTCTCATCTTAATTTGTTGGACAGAAACTTACGGTCTATTAAATTTCTTATTCCTGATCTAGATATTAATCTCTGGCACCGTCGTTCAATTAGTTCATTATGTATGTTGCATAAGATTTTTCACAACTCTGACCATCCTTTACATTCAGATCTCCTTGGACAATTCTATCCTGTTCGTAATACTAGGCAGGCAGTTAATTCTAATAGCCAGGCCTTCTCCATCACGAGGCTCAATACTATGCAGTACTCTAGAAGTTTTATTCCAGCTGTGACCAAGTTGTGGAATGATCTTCCTAACGGGTGGTTGAGTCAGTAGAACTTCAAAAGTTCAAAGTTGGAGCAAATGCTTTTTTGTTGACCAGGCAGACATAGTCTTTTTATAGTTTATTTATGACATATTTGTTTTTGATGTTGTTGATAGTTTATTATATGACATGTCTGTTTTGACGTTGTTTCTTATTTTAGAATGATTTATTGTTAATTTGTTCTCTTCATTTATTTATTTCCTTATTTCCTTTCCTCACTGAGCTATTTTTCCCTGTTGGAGCCCCTGGGCTTATAGCATCTTGCTTTTCCAACTAGGGTTGTAGCTTGGATAGTAATAATAATAATAATAATAATACCTGATACTGAGGAAGATCTTGATGTGCCAATGAATGATT
>NC_090753.1:18716707-18724207 GCF_036898095.1 Palaemon carinicauda
ATGTGATTCTGCCAGGGACTGCATGCGCAGTTCCATTGCAGCCGCCTTCTCCTGATTCTCCTTCTGCATTTGTTGGATCATTCCAACAATCGAAGAGAGGGCCTGTCCCAGTTCTACTGGGAGGCCAGCCGATGTTGAGGGGGATAGGCTCCGGCATCTGAACCGGAGCAGCCGACACCTCGTCGACCTCATCCTCTACGACATCCGGGGTTTGAACTTGATCCTGACCTTCTGCCAGGAGGTCTTCTTCCAAACGATCGTCCAGGTCAGACATCCTGTCACACAACTGGATGTCTTGCATCGCATCTGCGACTTCCTCGTCCACCTGGACTTGATCTTGAAGGATCTCCTCTTGAGGCTGGGGAATCACTGCCTCAGCTGATGCCTGGGGAAAAAGATACGCCCTCATCCTTCTCACTTGGAAGATAAGGGCCAGAGGTGTTCTTCTTGAAGCCCCTTACCCCAAGTACGAAAGCTTTTCCCTAGCTATATCCCTTGATTCCGCCGTTCTAGGGGAATCAAAAGCCTCAGTAATCAGGTTAGTGCATACAGTACATACCTGAGGGTCCCAATACTGGAGATCATCCTTGGAGACAGCGCATGCTGCGTGTCTCCTACAACACTCATGTCCGCAGAGGGTTCTTGCTGCGGACATTGCAGAAAACATTTCCGCACTTCGGGAGGGTCCTCCTGTAAAGAGAAGAAATTTCCATGAGTATCAAGTGAACTATGTATCACTGGATATGCATAGTATAGCATAACAATTCATAATTGAAAGACACACACTTGTGTTTCCCTCACAACCCATTGTTGCAGCCTTCCGGATAATAAAATCAAAAATGGTTTATCTCTACTAGAGTAACCAATGCAAGGGTTTCCAGAGGAAACAGGTGGAGCTCACACCTAGGCAATGATTTAAAAATCCTGGATAATAGACGGGGAAGAACTCTGCTTCCTGTCTGAGGGCAACAGCAAAGGGCTGTGTAAGAAAACACAATAGTATTAGAAGATACAGTGCTGTACCTAAACTTTTACTATAGTTTTCTTCTTACTGTATATGCTATACAGAAGAATACTAGTACAGTATAGGAGGATGTGTGCCGGCCTGCCTTTGCCGGCCGGCACACACCACAATTAGCTTTAAAGTATACTACTTAACAGCTATAGGGCGGCAGCCCTCTGGTTCAAATGCCTGTGCCGGCAGGCAGCAGCTGCCGGCCAGCAACAGCCAGTGTTGGCCGGCAATGATTGCCGGCCAGCAACTACACAAGGTAGTACCCCAGCTGCCGGCCACACTCTTGGTGACCGGCAGACAAGGACTGACATAAGCCGGCCGGCAAAGGTACAAGACCGATGCCAGCCGGCAGCAAAAGAACCAGAAGACTACCCCTGCCCGGTCTGCCGGGACAGGTACACAGCACTAGAAGAAAATAGAATGGATGCCGGGATTAGAGTGTACACAACCCCCCAAGCCCGGCAACCGAAAGAGTGCATATAAGGAAGGGGAGAAACTTAATTCAGGCTTCCTTGACCAATGCCGTCCGGCTCTGCCGGCAAGGCATGGATGAGCGGACCAAGAGAGGTCCGGGCAGCACTCGAAAACATAAGACCCTTGCCGTCCAGCGTCTCTGCCGGCCGGCAATGTGGGCTTAGTCAATCCATATCCCAACCTATACTAGGTCCAGAAGTGGAATGACATATGGTACAGTAATACCCCTGCCGGCCAGCTCTGCCGGCCGGCAAGGTACAGTACAGTAATGGCTAGGCCATTACGGAGATAGAGGGGGAAGGGGACAAGAGGGTCCTGCCAACCTTGCTTTAGTGACAGATCACCCGCAGCCAAGAACTCTGTCTTAGCCTAAGGGGAGATCTAAGGGAAAGTGCCAGCGCAGTAGTATAATACCCTGCCAGCTTCCAGAGCACCAAAGCAAGGAAGGCGTTGCAACTCCCAAGGGAAGATTTATCCTCCCCCGAGGAACAGCAACAGGACTTAGTCCTGGTCGATCACACAAGAAGGAATCATAACTACAGAAACCTTCGACAGTGACCTAAGGGAGCTCAGCTCCCTTTGTAAGTGTTAGGTCAGCGAGGGAGACTCTGCCCCAAGCCAAACAACACGGACTCAGACTAAAAACTCTGTTGTTCTGTCCCTCTTTGAACCAGACTCAGCAGGAACAGGAAGAGTACAGTAACACCCTAGTATAGTTTTATCGAAAATAAATTCGGAAAAAACCACTTAGGGATAAGCCCAAGGCTTAAAGAGAGGGAAAGGGATTGCATACCTTCTCCGAAGAAAAGAAAGCAACCGGGGGAGTATGATAAAGTATACTAAGGCTCCATAAGCAATTAGCCTAGGCACCAAGAGAATCGATTACCTAATTCACCGAAACTCTCACGTATACAATCTTGGAAATATTCCACACAGTCTAAAATGTATAAAATAGCCTAAAGCTTCAATAAAATTTTAATTACACTCGGAAAAACCATAATCATGCATTAAGTACTAGGACCAAACGACTAGGCTACATGGCCCTAGCGTAGGCCAGAATGGCGAATACTTCGCCAAATAATACTACAAGCACGAAAGGAAATCCTATGTAAAGCTAAATAGCTAAATTTTATTAAGCAAAACAACCAGGAATGTCACTCTGACTAACTAATTTATACCTAGCGAGTGACAGTGTCCAGGACACCTCTGGTAGGCTACGGCTCTTGTATCAAAGATTAATCCTATTAATCACTCAAAATTTACCAAGAGCCTACATTTATACATAACAGACACTATACTCAACTTATCCGAGGTCAACGAAGACGAAGAAGCCATGAAAAGCTGAATAAATCCAAGATTTGCGAGAAAAACAGGAAAAAAAAAAAAAACACCGAGTTGTTAAGCTACGCAAAAAGGAATGCAGATGGCGCCAGGATTGGCGCCAGGCACGCATACGAATCGGGGGATAGGGAAGCCTTGGGAGCGGCTCCCCTTTTTCTTTCCCGAATTCGTATCTCGTCAATCTCCCTCCTACGAGACGAATCTCTATTCAGGTCGTAGATTGCCATGTGACGTGTCTAGAATACGTCCTCTGATATGTCGCGATATCCCTTTCACGAGGGATACTCGCTCCAGGAGTTAGAATTCTGGTACCTTAAGGTAAATTCTCTGGGAATATCGCCGTAGTTGTAATATACCCTAGGAAGCTACCCTATAGGAACTTCCATCAGGACGACATGGCTTGAGCCCAAAAATAATATATATATATACATATATATATATATATACAGTATGTATATATACATATATATATATATATGTATATATATATATATATATATATATTATATACACACACATATATATAAAATATATATATATATTTATATATATACATATATATATATATATATATATATTTATATATATATATATATATATACATACATATATATATATATATATGTTTATATAAATATATATAATATATATATATACAGTATATAATATATATATATATATGTGTGTGTGTGTATATATATATATAGTATAATACACATATCTATATATATAAATATATATATATATATATATATACACGTATATATATATATTTATATACACATATATATATATATGTTTATATAACATATATATATATATATATATTCTCTTTTTTGTGTGTGCGTGTATATATAAATAAATATATATATATATATATATATATATGTATATATACATATATATATATATATATATCTATATCTATATACTATATATATATTATATATATCTATATACATATATATGTATATATACATATATATATATATATATATCTATATATATATATATGTATATATATATTATATATGTGTGTGTGTTGTATATATCATATATTTGTATATATATATATATATATACGCACACACACAAAAAAGAGAATATATATATATATATATATGTATATAAATATATATATATATATATAATATATTTATTTATATATATGTATGTGTGTATATAAATATATATATATATATATATATATACTGTATATATATATATATATATATACATAAATATATATATATATATATTAATATGTATATATACATATATATATATAAATATATATATATATATATATATATATATATATATACTTATGACGGAACGTCTAAAATTATTAAAAGAAATTTAAAAATGATTTGGGGTAACTATGAAAATTATCGGGTGATTAATGTTCACACGCCATCTATTATCAGTTATGTTAACTATTCTACATTATCCTTTATTTCTTTTCCTTAACTTTGTCATACAGATATATGTATTCCTTAGCTTTCTTTGCACTTGTAATTTGTATTTTTCTTTAGAGAACTTTTCAGTGCAGTGTTGAAAACATCTTTTTCTTTTTCTTATTATGATTAGTTTTTTGTGTTTTGTGATATTAGTGTGAAAGTTATTATATTGGATTTTTTGTTTATTTATTAAAGTATTAAATTAATGATAGTCTTTAATGTTTAATCAGGATCCTTCTGGATTGGAGAGGTAATTAAAAGTGGTCAAATTAGAGTTGGTTTAAAATAGAGGTGAAAATAAACAACAAGTGAAGCAGACAAAAAGAATATTTTTGTTGGTGGTGATATTTTAAAATTATGAGGGATAACTTGAGTGATTACACACCAGCAACATCTCCACACCTACCCACCAGGTAAGGTTCACTCAAGTCCCGTCATAAGTGTGGGCCTGACCGGGATTGATTTTGTCTTTTTGTATGTGACTATTAAAGTACAAAGAAACTTAAGTGTGTTGTATATAAAAATGATTAGTATTTTTTAGTGACGATATTTTTTTGTTATTTTCTTACCAATCCAATCCAGCATTTCATATCTTCACACGTACGCTGAATGGTTCTCTCACTCAAAATGGGTATCTGTATAATAAAGGATAGACCAGTAATTAAATATTAATTGGTTGGGTTCTGTGCTATGCTTAGCGTACTACTCCCGCCTTATTTTACTAGCCAAAATCAAAGGTTCTCTTCTGCCTTAAACTACTTCTTACATGCATATTGTGCTAATCTACATATCATGTTTGTGTGCTGTCGTGAGACCTTCGATCACTAATTGATCTTAAGCCTTTATGTTGGCCATCCAATTTCAGTTAATCTATTTTCAGACTGTGTATTCTATATGCGGTCTCTTTAAAATTGTCTTGAGAAATTGTTGTTAACCTCATTATTTTCTACTAATATTTAGTTAATTCTTGGTGTCAAATGTGTCGATATTTAAATTAATGGCATAACCTAGTGTGAATATAAGACATTGATATAATTTCGCTCTATTAACATTAATTGGGGTTAATCCTTCAGAATGTCGTTTAATTTGGAGAAATTTATGAACGATATAAAAGGAGAAATTTTGAGTTTACGTTATGCCAAGAAACAGGAATTATTGTGTGTAGCCCAGAGATGTGATCTTGAGGTCGATCCAAAATATGTGAAAGCTGTCATTATTGGTAAAATCCTGCAATTCATCATAGATGAGGGAATCTTCGAAGATGATGATGAGGACGTCGATGAGTTGCGATCCATTACTTGAGCATATGCCACCCTTGGAATAGATTCGGAAAATAGAAAAGTTGCGTCTTCAAATACAATTGTAACAAGAACAACAGAAAATGGCTGCAGAACAGCAGAAAAACGGCTGCACTAGAACTTCAAAAGCAACAGCAACTATCGGCATTGGAGTATGAACACAAGTGTAAAGTGGCTGAACTAGAGATACAAAAGGAACAGAAGTCGGTAAATATACAGATTAAGCTGAAAACTGATGGAGAGATACCCGGTAAGTTCGACATACTCAAAGCTAAAAAGCTGCTCCCTGATTTTGATGAAAAGGACCCACATGATCATCCCAAAAACTCCTTACTTTTATCTTGCTTTTTCGACATTTTAGGTCCTCCAAAGCACCAGCAACCACAACATGGTTTGAATGTCATCAACGGGTTCTACCCCTCTCTCTAGTTCCAGCTCTTCTTTAATTAGCCCACTCTCATGTGAAACACTTTGGGGTCAACAAAACTCACTCTACCTTATCTGACGACTTCTTCTGGCCTGGGATGAAGAAGGGACATTCAACAATTTATTAAAGCATGTCATCATTGCCAGACTACAGGCAAACCCAATGAGAGACTTCCACCAGCTCCTCTTCAGCCCCATATCCGTACCAAAGTTTCCCTTTGAGAGGATTATCATAGATTGTTTTGGCCCAATGACTAGGACTAAGCAAGGTAATGAGTATTTACTTACTGTTTCTTTGCCCAACAACAAGATATCCCATAGCAGTGCCAATAAAAAATATAAATGCTAAAACTATAATTGGTCAAGTTGTCATTTTCACAACCTATGGATTTCCAAAGACATTGCAATGTGATAGAGGCACAAACTTCACTAGTAAGCTTTTTTAACAAGCTATGAGAGAATTCAATATTCATAACATATATGCTTCTGCTTATCATCCCCAAAGTAACGGTGCTCTAGAAAGGGTTCACCAAACTATTATAAACCTACTTCGGAAGTACATGCAAGGAACTTCAGAACAGTGGGATAGAGACATTGATCTTCTGATTTATATTATAAGAAGTGTACCACAAGAGTCCACTGGAGTGTTCCCTTTCGAATTAATGTTCGGAAGAAAGCCTCGAACTACTCTCAGTATGATGAAGGAAATTCTAATTCACAACAAGGAAGAAGAGATTACAAATATTTTGTCATATCTACAGGACCTAAAAGATAAAATTGTATCATTTCATGTATTTGCTAATATTAATCTTTGGCATTCCCAGGAGAAGATGTCCTGCTTATATGATAAAATCGGCAAAGCTTCGTGTATTTCAGCCAGGAGATGAGGTGCTTGTATATCATCCCATACCTGGTTCCCCCTTACGTGAAAAATTTTATGGGACCTTACAAAGTGCTTCAAAGAATTTCTAAGGTAAACTATGTTCTCTCTACTCCTGATCGTAGACGATCAAAGCAACTAGTGCATGTGAATTTGTTGAAGGCCTATGAAGCACCTACTCAAATGGTAAGTCATCTCTCAATTTCTTCAGAGGCGAAAACACTACCACTAGAGGAAACATCCTCAGAATTGCTCCTAGATCTCCCTGAAGATGATCAACTAATTAACTGGAAAGACAACACCAACAGTCAGATTTTAAAATCCTTGCCAAGTTATTTTACAGGAATACCATCTCCTCAGAGAAAATTACTATCACAATTGCTCTCCAGGTTTCATGATATATGTTCTGACAATTTGCAGAGAAGTCAAACCATTCAACATGACATCGTCATCGAGTCAGGTGTTACTCCCATACGCCAGACGTACTAGCGTATGGTAGGCAAGAAGTTGGACTCGTTGAAACAAGAGGTATAGTATTTACTAGATAATGACCTTGCAGAACCAAGCACTTCACCATGGGCTTCACCCTGTCTCCTAGTACCTAAA
>NC_090753.1:18731707-18734207 GCF_036898095.1 Palaemon carinicauda
CAGTGGCACCCAAAATCCTCGACAAGCCACGAGGATACAATGATTGTCAACATTAAGGTCGGATGTGTAAATTTTACACATTATTTTTTTTTGTCTCTCCCACCTTGGGAATTCCAAAGAATCAAAGCTATACATTGTTTGGATTCTTAAAATAGTAGTTCTGTAATTCTCAGTTTAATGAGGAACTGTAGTGCAAACACAAATCGAAACATCATCTTCATCCAATCACCTTTATTACAACGATTCGGACAATTTGTCCATCATCAGGTTCTGTAAAGTTAAAAACATACATTGATACAAGCAATACAAAACATTGGTAAAAGACATGAGAAAAATAGGATAATTTAAAATTATAAATAAATAGTACTTAAAACACTTTTCTGCTGAAAGCAGAGTTAACTAGGTTTAGTTTCGGTTGAAGTTTTTCTATGTAAAATGTTTCCAATAATCTTAGCTCGGTCTCATATCGAGCTTTACATATAATACTAAAATCAAGATGATTAGAATTGGTGTTACACACTCCATGGCAATGATCTCTTATAAAAGAATGAGAAGGCTTACCTAGCGGTAGAAGGGTCCTTGAACTAACGCCTCTATGTTCAATGGTTTTGGTAGACAACAATTTTGTCGAACTACCCACATATTCCGAACTACACTTCGGACACACAGATTTATAAACCACCATAGAATATAGTTCCCTAGATAACGACTCCTTAGACTTGAGCAAATTGGTCTATCAACAGTGTGGGTAAGAGCAAGTGACGAGATGAACGATAAAATCCCGTATAGTGCACGGGCTTTTATGAAATATATGAGGTAAAGAGTTTTCTTTGAATGATAGTCTTGACGTTGTTTGGTTTTATTCACTTCCTTTTTTATTACTTGGAAATGTGAAGGACTGGTTCAACTACATCCATGTTGCGGGAGTGAAGTATATCAGTTTCATATATATATATATATATATATATATACAGCATATATATATATATATATATATATATATATTTATATTTTTGGAGTAGGTTTTCGTTATGTACTTGATTTTTCTTTCTATTATAATATTAATTTTGTTCGATATGTAAGGAAATCTAAAATATATAATCTGGTCTTTTACTTCACAAATATGGTTATCAACATTAATGATTTTGTTAAGAAAAATTTGTACTTTTTTTGTAAAATAGATTATCCTGGTAACCATTGTTTATGAAGAATTCCTTTAAGAATGTAATTTCTTTATGAAAGTTCAAGCTTTCATCAAATTACTTGAACTTTCATAGAGAAATTACATTAAAAAAAAAAAAAAAATCTTCCTCGAGGCTCATTTGACATTAAGTTTTTTCTCTATTGTTCTCTGAAAAATCAATATAAGACCGTCAGATTTGATTTGCATACCAAATATACATTCTGGAATATAAAGGAAGTGAAAAAATAAATATGAATACTTAAAAGACTCTAGAAAATGAAAAAAAAAAAAAAAACTCTTCTGAGAGGATCATTTGAAATGAGGTATTTTCCTTATTAATCACTCATAAATCAATTTAAGACCCTCAAAATATATGTGGATACCACATATACATTCTAGAATACAATACAAGTAAAAAAATTTAAATATGAATACTTAGATGATTCTGAAAAAAAAAAAAATCTTCTGAGAGGGTCATTTGACATAAGGTTTGATCTCTCAGAAATCAATATAAGACCCTCAAATTATATGTGGATACCACATATACCTTTTAGAATACAAAACAAGTAAAAAATATAAATATTAATAATTAAAACTCAAAAAAAAAAAAGAAATCTTCGGAGAGGGCCATTTGACTAGGGTATTTTCCCTATTGGTCCCTCAAAAATTAATATATGACTAAAATTATATGTGGATACCAAATATACTTGAATAATTGAAAAGTTGTAAAAAATGTTAAAATAGTTTGTGTTCCTACCTCAATTTTGAATGCAGTTAATGCAAGTGATGGTATAGTGCTCTGGGCACGTATAATTCTTGCACTGCAAATAAAAAACCCTTGATTTCTTGTTTGAGGAAAGAGGACATATGTGTCAACTGATTCTCTTAGTCTGACCTACCTCGGTGCCCATTCCAGAGTCAGTATCAGATGGAATTTCAGGGTCCACATTAAATACTGAGCCAATGGTGTACCTCAGCTCCCTGCGCAAGGTCTTTGCTTGGAGCCTGTAAACAGCCCACCTCCTAGTCAGATGATCAACCACCTCCAACCCAAATGCTTGTCTCCTCAATGGCTTTGTCCCTGCTGCTTGGACCTGGTGCAAGATATATGCATTGGTGTATATCATGTTGATGATATTGAAGATAAAACACAAAGGTCATCTTCTGGTGCTCCTGATGCAAGAAGTGTTGGCACATAACTGGTCAAAGGTGTCTACACCTCTTTTTGTGGCATTGTAGAACATTTATGGGTCAGTCTTCATTTATTTTTCTATTATGAAAGGTTTGTGATGGATACTGCTTAGGAGCTGTACCCTC
>NC_090753.1:18744207-18749207 GCF_036898095.1 Palaemon carinicauda
CTCTCTGTAGCCACGGGTATGTGTCCTTAATGGGCAATTCTTTAGTTTGTTTTAATAATTGTCCATGTATTGGTTTTCTTCTACATTCTTCAATTTTTTTTTCCTGATCTCCCCTTATATATTTCTTGGTCTTCATCCTCCTTTAACACGTTTTCTTCTCGTACACTTCTTTTCTGTTCATCTCCACTGGTCTTGAGGTAATGTCTCAGTACTCTTTTTGGAGATTGCTACAATATTCCACACTAACGAGTCTGTTTCCTCCTTCATTTCTTGATATTGATAATTGCTCTTGTGTGCAGTGCTTGTTGCAGGTTCATTACCTTTCTAGCTTTTTTTTAATCCACATTGCGTAGCTCTGACTTCTTTCACTCCACTATTCCAGCAATGTATATGATAACTGGCACTGCCCAGCCATTACCATATTTCCAGAATTGAGTTTTGGCTTTAGTAGAGCTTTTTGTTCTTTGCATGTATTATCTTCTGATCTTTTCATTCATATCTAAGTGTGTTATAGTCCTTCTTTCTTTTACCACGAGGCATTTGTCGCTTCTTCGTCTATCTTTTAGATGACATTATTATTATTATTATTATTATTATTATTATTATTATTATTATTATTATTATTATTATTATTATTATTATTATTATTATTAATTGTGATTCTTTTAAGTTATAGTTTCTCAATCGCATTCATCTTAGCAATGAACACCAAGTTCAGTGTCTCTAATTTTGAGAATTTTTTTTATTTGCACAGTATATAGATCATATCCTTTTACTCTTTTTTCCAATTTCCTTAGCATCGACAAATGTAAAAATTTAAACTCATACGTTATGATTGAGTTTAAATACTCTGGAGGGTTCATCCACTGAATATCGAAATAATTTATTTACATTTAGAATTATAGTTATTCCACCCACTTAAGCTCGAATTCCTAAGATATTTGATTTCCAAAAGGAAGAAGACAGGAATGCTCTGGAGGGTTCAGCCCTTGATTACTGAAATTATATATTTACATTTAGAATTGTAGTTATTCCAGCTGCTTTAGCTATAATTCCTAAGATATTCAATTCCCAAAAGGGAGAAGATAGTAACAACAAGTAAATGTTTCCAGTGGTTGGATTATCCAGACCATAGTTTTATGCAATGTCATATATTTCGTTAATAAAATCATATAAACGTTCAAAGCTTCATAAAACATTAGAAAGAGCTTTAAACTATGTGAGTATGAAAGAAAAAACTCTTGATCTTTCCTTTTTTTCATGAAGTAAGTTTGTATTAGGAAAAAGAAAATTATTCAAACTAAAGAGAGTAAGTACATATAGAAATATTGGCCCATACTTTCTTCAATGTTAGAGCATATTACACAAGCCATGGCCTGATTAGTAGTACATAATTTAATCTTTGAAAGCGCACAAGAGAATGGCAGCTCATAGATAATCGTTTACTTTTTTTATATTAACATAAAGGTAGTTGATGTTGTTATTGATATTTACAATGGACACTAAGATCTCACTTAATCATTTTACTGTCTAGAGGTTACCGCTTAGTAAGGTACTGTGTTACGGGTATCCATAATACACAAAATATGTCTGCATTATAAGATTTTTTCCATTAATAAAGACTTTTTGGTATGTCATCATCTTGAGTACGTCTGGAGAAGACAAAAGTGATGAAAAATGAAAATTGGGTAATTGGAAACTTTAATTAGATTTGAAGATAAGTTACTAGGCTGGAAACACGTAGTACGTTAGAGAATTCTTAATGCAGGTGGTAGTCAATTAAATATATAGCGAATAAATAAAAGGATAGCAAGGTTGGTAGCGTCGCGGATCTCTATTATACCGTGAGACCTTCTACACGTGGCGCCTGGGGGGGAGGTTAGAGGGAACTAGTGATAGTCCCTGCTGGCTAATGGTCGCCCGAGGAGGACGATGTAAATCGTCTCTGTGGAGACCTAAAACCCGCAACTTTTTTTTTAACTTTTAAAACGGGAAAAGGAGAGAGAGGGTAGTCTGTTAGGTGTTAAAGGTCATTCAGGCAGGCAAAGGACAGGGAAATGACATAAGAAAAAAATGGTGAAAATAATCAATGCCTTTCTCTATCATGCTGGACAAGTGATTACCGCGCCATGGCTGCTGATGACTCAAAAGGAGAGTGAGGTGGCAGACGCTATTAGAAATTTAAGCTGTAAGTTAGAAAAGTTTCCCTTGAGCTATGAAGGAGTGGGGGGAGGGGGGGGGGCAAAATGATGAAGGAGACCACGATTTTATTTATCATTTCCCTTGATTTTCTAGTTTTGAGGATACAAAAAGTAAAAGTTGAGTTGTTTCATATTTTTTTGTTTTGGATTAATGTCTGAACAGTCTGTTACATAGCTGATTTGTATTCTCTTCATTTATCTATGTTCTCGTAATTAAAGGGACTCTCTCCTCTCTCTCTCTCTCTCTCTCTCTCTCTCTCTCTCTCTCTCTCTCTCTCTCTCTCTCTCTCTCTCTCTCTCGTTTGCACAAACAAACAAACGGAAAGTTAATCATACATCAATTCAGAAATATTGTAATAAATAGATAAATAAACATATATATATATATATATATATATATATATATATATACATATATATATATATATATATATATATATATATATATATATATATATATATATATATATATATATATATATGTGTGTGTATATATATATATATATATATATATATATATATATATATATATATATATGTGTGTGTGTGTGTGTGTGTGTGTGTGCGTGCGTGCGTGTTTTCAAAAAGGCCTAGAGAAGAAACAAATGTAATATATATAAATCTCTAAAGTTTAACCAACACACGTTGGCCGTCTTCAATGTGTAAAGTGGAATAAAGTGGACAGTGACAGTTTATATATGAAAGTAAAACAATGTTCCCAGTTATTCTTATGAGGATCTATCAATTGCTGAGAGGATTACCCCAATCTTATTCCATCCAGTTGCGTCTTCATATTCTTAAGCCGATCGGAAAATGTCTTGACCTTTGATATATATCTTGTGGTCAGTCTGGGTGTATTTTTTTTTCTTAATAAACGTGTGTGTGAGTTTGGTTTTGTGTGTGTTTTTATGCGTGTCTGTGTGTATTGAGCTGAATGACTTTTTTCATTTAAATATCAAGATAACTAATTACTTATATTAAAAAGAAGATATCTCATTTTCTCCGAGGGAGACAGTCCACACGTTTTGGAAATGCTAAAATGACATTCTTTTTTATAGGAGGACATGTTTCAGGACTTTATTGGTCTGTTAACACAATAACATTTTGGACTCTATGTCATCTGGACAGAAGGTCTATTTTATATGAGAAATCTTGTGGTTACATACACCTTCCTATCATTCTATAACAACCAGTTAATAATCCTGTTAACTATCTCGCTAGTTTTATGATGCTTTTCTAAAGGAGTTATGGAATTAATGAATAAAGCTCTGACTTGAAGACTAAATTTTCCTTTTTACCTTGGGTAAAAATATTTTAAAATATATGCATGGAATTTCAATTCTTTTTTTTTATTTTTACGAAAATAGAAATTTAGTAGAATATCATTTTAAAGTGAGTATATATGAGCATTTATAGAGGTTCCTATTAGAGTGTCAAATTGAACAGTACTCGAGTTTATACACAGCGACTCGTGAGAAAGAACGTCACAAAAAAGATATAACTTGTACTTGAATGATAACTCAATTTTTACTATTAACAGTGCAAGAAATATATTATGACAAGATAAAAAAAATTAAAACCATTACAGTGTAAAAGTATGAATGGAACACATGCAATACATAGTACCCACCCCCTAAAAATTATATATATATATATATATATATATATATATATATATATATATATATATATATATATATATATATATATATATATATATATATATATATATATATATATATATATATGTCAAATAAGGTGCCCTGCTCTTGACAGGCTTCCATAAGGCAGGTCATCTTGCAGAAGATATGCTGGTTTAAGGCATATTTGCCACGAACGTTCAGTAAGAACACGTTTCTTGTTCGGCGGATTACTAGGAGAAGATCTTTGTAAAAGGGCGTTAGTGCTGATTTTCTAATGTTGCTGCGCATAAAAATGAGGCGATGCCTTATGCTAGTCTATGGTATGAGATGATTTGCTGGGAGATTGTAAGTTGTCGGCTTAGAGTAAATTTTTCCCACAACGTGATGTAGGAGGGAGAGATTGATGGAGGAGCTTGCAGATAGGAAAAATTCGACAGGAATGACCAATGGGTCATCATATACCAATATAGCTACCGAGACATCCAGGGAGTGTCTAGTAGTGGCCCTTATTTCCACGAGGTCCAAGGAAAGTTAGGCAAACCAGTTGGAGTCCCTACAGTGTGACATCAAGGCTGCTTTGAGGTTGTGATAAAAACATTCAACCATTCCGTTAGCTGCACGGGTGTACGAGGTTATTTGATATAGAGGGATTCCCAGGAGATTCGCTAATGGTGTCCACAATTGAGAGGTAAATGCGTTACCCCTGTCAGAAATAATAAGCTCTGAGATACCAAGTTTTTCTATCAATGCTGAGAGTAAGGCAGGTGTATATGAGGTGGACATTGCATTTTCCATAGGAATGGCTTCAGCCCATTAAGTGAAGTAGTTGGTGACGGTAAACAGGTACTGATATCCTTGTGAAGTGGGTAGGGAACCAACAACGTCAACGTGAATGTGGGCAATGACCCTGAGATTGAAAAAGGATGCCCACTCATGAATCAGTGTGCCGATAGGCTTTTGAAGTTTGTCATGAAGTTCAGGAACCTACCCAATCCTTAGCATCTTTGGAATTGCCATGCTAAATAAACTTCATTAGCTGTGGAGTAGATTGGCACGAGGGATGTGAGAGGCCATGAATTAAATCAAAAACTATTCGGTGCATGTGAGCAAGTATTCACAGTCTAGGTCTCCTAGTTTTGACACAAGGAGTAGGGTG
>NC_090753.1:18754207-18776707 GCF_036898095.1 Palaemon carinicauda
AATATGACCCTTATACTGTCGAAGCATTCTTAGCAATCGCTGGTCTATACAAACATTTTCTTGCGGCTAGTCAAATCTGTCAAGAGAGAGACTACAGCCAAAAAATTCGGGCAAAACCGTCTGTAGAACTCTGCCATCCCTAAAATCATTGTAATTGCTTCCTTGTTGTAGAGGGTGAAGTTTTCCTCATTCCCTCGACGTTAGCGATTACCAAGGCAATCTGCCATCTTCCGACTTCAAATTCTAATTACCAAACTGTTACCTTTCCAGATTCGCTCTGCTCCAGGCTATTCTTCAGATGTGCTCCTCGCAGATTTTGAAACATTTTCTCTAGGATTTGGAGATGTTCTTCCCAGGTCGATGACTATTTTGCAATATCGTCGAGATAAACACCTACTCCTTCAATCAAACCTAGAAGGTTATCCATCACTTGTTGAATGGTAGAGGGTGCATTCATTAGAACAATTGACATGACTGTTTATTGATATAATCTAAACGGGGCTATTAAAGCTGATAATAATTTTGCGTTGATGTTAAAATGAGTTTGATAATAGCCTTTTAACAAATCAATCTTAGAGACGAACCTCACTTTTCCAATGTTGTCAAGTAGTTGGTCTATGAGTGGTAATGAATAATTGTCGGCCATACTGATTGAATTCGACTTTTTATAGTCCGTACACATCCAGAAAATCCATCAGATTTTTTCACAAGCAAATATGGAGAACTGTTGGGGCTAGAGCTTTGTTCGGTAATCCGTTTTGTAATAAACAGTCCACTTCTTTTCTCATGACATCTCAGTGATGGGGGAGACAGTCAATAAGCACGTTACTTGAACAGACTTTCGGTGTTCTTGAGGTGTATCTCTAGCCTCGTCAAGCTTGATCTTTTCGGGATGTCTGAGACAATTTTAGGGGAACATTTAGCAATCGGCATAATTTATCTTTCTGCTCCTTGTTTGAATTATTCCCTTTGCTTACAGCCCCTACCTCAAATTTGTCGTTGTCTTCCGTGGATGGAATGATTTGTGCCATACACACCAATGAAGCTTCAGTCTTGTTTTCATTTAGGTATGCTTTTAATAAGTTAACCTTTACTTTCTGTGGGGTTTTACTTCTTCCTGGGTTTCGATAACATAGGTCCGGTCACTGATCTTCTCCAAAATCAGGAATGGTCCTTGGAACTTGTTGGTGAGAGGGAATCTTATCGGTGAGAAAACTATCTACTGTTGTCCTAACAAGAACTCTCTGTCCTTACTTTTCTATCACACCTTTTGGTTCGTTTTCAGATTTTCTAAGGAAAGTTTCCTCATCTCGTGGATCGTTTTCCTCGAATTTTTCAAATATTCTCCACACGTTTCCTCTCTATCTTTCCATTTTTCTCCCAACATTTTAATTGATCTTCTTACTTCTCATAAAATCACCATTAAAGGTAGTTCAATGTCCTATTCCTTGTAATTCAATCAGGTGTAAGAGAGCTATCTTGATGTACTCATTAGGGTTTCCAGCCACCTGACAAGCATGACTAGCACGGCCAAACTGGCTCACATCCTTGTGTATGCCAAACCAGAAAAAATGTTTAATTACTTTCTCTGTCCTCTTTTTTATTCCCATGTGTCGTCTCTCATTTGCTACTCATATCACCTGGTTTCTCAACGGTGCTGGAATTAATATCTGATGTTAAATGCCAAATTCGGCATTCCCAGAGATATTGGTGGATCTATGCTTCCTCATAGGCAATCCATCCTTGATGTAATAACAGGTGGGAGACTGCTGCACCTCCATTTCATCCCACAAACGGTACAATATTTCTGTTAACGTTGTATCCTTCCGTTGCAGTCTTATAAGCCTTTTCCAACCCACTCGTCCTACTTCCAGCGCTGAATTTTCTATTTCTTACAAATCCTTTGCTTCTTTGTCTTCCTTTTCATTCGTCTGTCGTGCCTATTCTTTCGCGCTCTCTTGGGAGCTTTCCTCTTGCATAATATCATGGGAAGCATCTTCTCCAGTAAATAAATCCTCAAAGTTTACCATTCTTCAATCTTCTTCTGCAGGCACTTTTTTTGTCATACTCTTTGTCATCAAATAACTAGGAAACAGATACGGGTAGTCCTTCTTGAGTTCAGTTGTAGGACTATACTTCAGTGGTTTTTCCATTACAATGGGACAAGACCCAAATGGCACTCCACTAACCTAATTTCCTAGTAGGACATCTACTCCTTCGAAAGCCAATGAATCCTTTACCTCAAAGTAAGAATAACCTATCACTAACTCGAATGAGTATAAGACGACCAATAGGAGTAACTTCCTATCCTCCGTTTCCCTTCAAAATGACTGAATCTCTTGTGAGAGACTGTTCCACCATCGGGTGTACACTTCGTGTCACCCAGTTATGATTACAACCCGTGTCATGCCATATCTTGACAGAGATCTGCAGGCTTTCATCTAGAGTGGCTAACATACTTTCATATGGATACATTTTAAAAGCATCCACGCTGTTTTGGGCTGTCCAGCTCGTCGTATAAATGTTAGCTGCTCTATTTTCCTAGTCAACCATTCCTGTTTGATTAATTATTCGTCTTCGTATTCTGTGAAATTAAATTACCCCCAACCACTTGGGTGACTGCTTTCGGTTAGTTTGACAAACAGTTCTTACTGATATAGCATTTTTTTCCCACACGTATAACAAACAATATTTATCATCTGCACGGATTTCACAACACCTGAAGTAGGACGATTCGAGGATTGTTAATGTGGTACTATCGTAGTCTGCTTTGGAAGAGCACCAGTGGCTTCCGCTGTAACTATTGAACTTGTTCCCATAATGTTTCCATAGTTATTACTGAACTGGTTTCCATGATTCGGTGAATACTTGACACTTAGTTGGAATGACGGCTGAATCTTCATACCCGAGGAGAGTTTACGACTGATTATATTAATATCCTCACTCAGCAAAGCAACTCTATCAAGTTTCTACACCCTCTCTCTCTCTCTCTCTCTCTCTCTCTCTCTCTCTCTCTCTCTCTCTCTCTCTCTCTCTCTCTCTCTCTCTCTCTCTCTCACATACATTTGAATATCTTCAGGAAATCCTCCTAAAAACTGTTCTAATACTATCAGTTCTTCTAAATCAGCCATCTCTCTCACTTTAGCAGCCTCTATCAATATCTGATATGTTATGGTCTACCTTGTCAAAGGCTTTTGCAAAATCTAGATAGACCACATCCGTGTCTTTTTCAATTATCATATTTTTATATATGTTTTCATAGTGTGCTATCAGTTGGGTTTGTGTACTTTTTCCCGGCAAAAAACCGTGTTGACCTATACTAAATAAATTATTTATAACCAATTGATTCATTATTTTCTTTTTTATTACCCTTTCATACACTTGCATAGTATGTGATGTTAGACTACCAGGTCTATAATTACTTGCCTCTAGTCTTGATACACTTTTGAAAATAGGGGTTATATATGCTAATTTATGTTTAACATATATCCCACTCATATCTACACTTTGTTTTAGCAGTATTGTAAGCGGCTTCTCGATAGTATGTGCAGTTTTTTAAACAAGATCGCTGGAACTCCATCTGGCCCAGACGCCGATCCATTTTTAATTTCGCTTTTAGACTGCACCATATCTGCTCTATTATTATCTATATCCGTTAGAAATTCAATATTTTCTTCTCTTATTTCTGTTTCATTATTCTCATTTGCAATTCTTGGCATGAATTCCCTCTTATATTTTTCTCCTAATATGTTGTTCATTTCTTGTTTTTTTTTCGGTAATCATCTTTCAATTCTTAGAGGGCGTATTTCTAATCTCCTTCTATTCATCTTTTTTTGCATATGAGTAAAGTACCCTAAAGTTTTTCTTGATATGTTGAAGTGTATTTTCTTCTAAGAACCTTTATTTTCATTTTCTTTCAATTGTATAATCTTTTGCTCTGAATTTTCTAACTTAATTTTTATTTCCATCATTTTCCATACATTTTTTCTTTTGCAAGATTTCTCTTCCATTTTCTAATTCCCTGAAATGAGATCCTTCTTTCTTTTGATATGTATGTCTGGGGTTTATTTTTATTTTGGTACATATTTTTCAACAAATTTCTCCAGTATTTTTTACAGTATATCTGTTTTTACCTATATATGTAATATATAGATATTACTTGTTTAAAACACATGACCTACAGGTCACTGTGGAAGTAAGAGAAGTGTGAAAAATGTTAGAGTCATATCATAAGCAGGATGCGAATGCAAAACCTCAGCAATGTAACATTTTTCAGGAAGAGTAAACACAACCAAGCCCGTGAGAAAGAGTTGTCTATGAGAACGGAACAAGTACCTTCCGGTATTAATGTTGTGTTTACTATAAATCCTTAAGTGCTGATATAACTACATAAACTTTAATGTGAATATGGATATTTGTGGCCATTCACTTTGAGATGTCATACGGAATGGTCATCCGACCAAACCATCTATACTCCTGTGATGGAGATGTTGATACTGTTTTTAAAGAATAAACTATTTTAAAGACAACATATCTAGACTTTACTTGAAGATGTAACATACCAAATCTAATCTATAACACATTGAAGATGACATTTGAAGGGAACCCAAATGTGTGCTAGTAACAGTAGCACACCAATAAATGGTGGCAGCGGTAAAACACTAAGAACCAGAGAAAGATCTTCAAGAACCAGCGAATAAAACTCTAAGAACCAGAGAAAGATCTTCAAGAACCAGAGAAAGATCTTCAAGAAATCAACAGTGATGAATCTACAATTTTGACTAAGTATCATAGTCCACCGAAGAAATGAAAACATTTAATACCAACAAATGAATGTTATACAAACTGAGGAACTAGATCTTCAATCAACATCCTAAGAAAATGAAGGACTGACATTCAACGTTTACTAAACATTGAAGAAACATATCCAGGAAGCACTACATTCAACGGAAATCGGACCGAAAACATTCACCCAAACATCAATAGGAAGAAACAATCCAGTGCGAGAGAGAGGAAATGACGACATCACCCTTCGCCATATAAACCGAAGCTAAGTACATTTTCTTTATTCATTTCAGTTTTGAGCAGTAAAGTGTAGTTAACACGAGTTGATCGTCCATTATTACTGTGGTGAGTTTTTTGCTAATCTTTAATTTCCTTTCATTAAAGGAAACTGTGTTCAACTTCGAATTCTCGGCTAGATTTTTTTTTCTCCTTGTGCTAATTCCGTTTTCTTTCAGAAGTTCTCGGGAAATATCTTCGTATTCCGTTTTCTTTCAGAAGTTCTCGGGAAATATCTTTGTATTAGTATCATTGTTTTGGTGGATTTTGTTATAATCTTTATCATTTAGTGCTTATGCATTTACGCAGTGGACATCTGTATTCATATAGACATTTTGATAGGATTGCAAGGAGTCGTAGAGATAGAAAAAGAAATACAGTAAACATGACGCCCCCTGTGAGCCCCACCCCTGGACCGATTAACACAACCCCAGGACATGGTAACCCCCCTCCCATTGTGACTAGTAAATGCTCGCTCTGCAATCCTTCCTTTTCAAGGTCGGGTTAATGGGTTCTTGCCTCAGAATTTTGAGTCTTGAATTTCATTCGTCGATGCCCATTCAAATGCTAAACGAATTATAGACCCGTTTGTACAATTACAAGAAGCTAATAGTTTTATAGACTTTCCTAAAGGAGATGCGAGTGCGTATTTGAGGGGTGTTTCATTTCAAGAAGCAGTTACCTGGGAAGATTTCAAAGTTAGGCTACGTGCGGTCTAAGGAGGTGAGGAAGCCTTAGATGTAGTTTTAACATTAAGAAATACACTTAATCAAGCCACTATGACTCGGCTTAATGTTATTGAGAGAGCAGCTCTCATAACCGATAGGCTTAACGAATATCAAGATATTTTAGGTAATTCCACTTATGTTACTAGAGATAACATCTCCGTGAAAGATTTCTTACGATTAATGTATTTAACTTGCATGACACTTATGTTGTCTGAAGCTTTAGTGCGGTGTTTTGATAAAAAGTTAACGCCAGCAAGTACGGAATTAGATGTATATAAACAGACAAAGAAACATAGGTCTAAGTGTCCTGATCTTGATCCCGTGTTTACCCAAGTTTTTACCAAAAATGAAACAAAGCCACAACAAGTGAACGTAGTTAATAATAGTCAAGTTGCAAGAATGATGTGTTTAAATTGCAAACGTCAAGGTCACTTGATTGCTGACTGCAGAACGAGATTCTGTTTGTTACATAATAGTTTGACTAATTTGTATAGTCAGTGCTACTTGCGTAAGACACAACAGAATCCTAGAAATACACAGTCAATTCCACAGTCAGTTCCATATGGAAATAAAAAGAAAAATCCTCATTTCAATAAGAAGAAACTGCCGAACTTCAATTTAGTTCAGAATCCCAAACAAACAAACAGTTCTTCGAATAACGCTGATCCTGGGTCGTCAAACCAGACCTCGCAAGGTCAGACTAATTTTCAGAATGTGCCGAGCAAAGCAAATACCACATAATTAACTCCAGTGGGGAAGAGAGTGATGTTGGGTCAAGGTCATTCATGTCAACATCAGTAGTATTGAATAATCAATTTAATGTTTTATCAGATCATTGTGAGGCAATAGATTTTCCTATGAAACACACGGCCGAATTACCCTGGATAGGTATGCTACCCGGACACCCCTTTAAGGGTATACTCGGTCGCGAACGACTCCGACTCCAAAAAAAATTCAGGAAAATTTTAGTTATGCATCAATCTGTATTGTTTGACTTGCTAAAAATACTTCAAAGAATGCTAAAAACTACTGAAAATATAAATGATACCCATCTACAAAATAACTATTTATTGGAAATATATTAAAAATTTAAGTATACAAAAAAAGACGACGTAAATATTCACAAAAAATAGAAATATACATATACACATAAATCCCTTTAGGGACACCTTCTTAGATGGCAAAGCAACAGCGTGTAATTGCTGGAAAAGAGTTGGACCCATAGAAGTCAAGATCTGAAATGAGAAAAAAAGGGTAACTTTTTTGGGCCAAAAAAATTTGTCCAAATTTCAAGAATTTTTTGGGGTACCCAAATGAAATAGGAAGAGGCTAATTTTTTTATAGAATAAACTCATATTATCCTAAAACAGAAATAAATAATAAAATGTGCACTAAGATGTAATTTACTGTTATAACAGGGGTGAAATCTAAAGGTAATTTTTTGACGGCCTAGTTCACAATGTAAATTTCTTATGAAAATCATTGTATCTCCTATAAAATATGATATTTAGGCATTAAATTATACCAAAATATCATAAATTCTATACAGAACAAGAATATATAGAGATATGCCAACTTACCTTTCGGGTATGTCAACAAAATGGCTGCAGACCGCAACAACTCTTACAGCCCAGTCTACCACTTGAAATGAAGAATGGGGTTGCAAGCTCCATATTATCATCAACATCTCTTTTTAACTCCATTAGAAGTGTGTTGATGACATCCATGCCGAGGGAATACTGTCTGCTGGCCATTATTGAAGATAAATTCAAAATAAATAGAAAAAATCAAATTTGCAAAAAACAAAGAAAATTCAGAAATTAGCATTTGAGGGAAAATGGACCTCATGGCAATATATGGCATCTAAGCCAAAACCAATGTCATACAAGTGGTAGACACACCATCCACCCACACTTTCCAATTATAAAGAACCAAACAAGTATCAACACTGTTCGACAATTTATAATTATGTAATAACTTTGCTGTTTGATCACTTACCCCTATAAAGGTATGTCAGGGTCGAGGTCGACCCCTGGGGGGGGGTAAAAAAACGGGGAAGGAGGGAAGTTAGACGAAAATCAGTCCTAAAGCAGACAATTGCATGTAGACTAATCACCCCTTGCAGGTCGATCACTTCCATATTCGAGACAGCTGATGATTTATGGGGAGAAAACAGATTTTGAAAATGCTGTAGGGGTCGCAAACGACCCATCATACCTTTCCAGGATAAATCAGTGCATGCTCCCGTAGATTTGCAATGAATTCGTACAATAATAAGCCAAAATGAGTTACGACCAACATTATATGCTGTAAATTTAGAACACCGATCCTTTACATTATTTTTTGACTCTGGTAGTCCACGTAATATCATGTATTTGAGGAGACATCATTTGTTGTTTTCGAACTTCCCAATAGAAAAGTCCGGAGTAAGACTCTCGGGTATAGGAAATAATGAATTAAATGTAATAGGCGTGACTCATGTTCAGTTCAAGGTCGGTAGGCGCACGTTTGCCGATACATTTGTTGTTGTACAAAACATTGATATGTATCCAGCTGTAATTATAGGATACCCATCTATGAGCAATCAAAACATTATCTTAGCCCCTGCCAAGCACGGCGTGTATATCAAAGAAAAATTCTATAAGTCTTCTAATACCTTAAAATTAGTTTTGGATAAAAAGGAGACGATAAATAAAACTGTGACGTACGTTGAAGAACCAATAACTTGTGTCACTAATAAAGAAATAATATACGCGACCCAACAGAATTCTCGTTCACCCGTAATATCATCTTGCACACAATCTATCGAGCCGAACGTACTTTCAAATTTAATAGTGCAAGTAAAGAAAACATTACCGGGATCTGAAATATTAATCCTTTCCGACACTTTGAAAACTAACGGATTGTCTGTTACACAAGCTATTTATACAGTAGGCTCACATCAACAATGTAATATTGAAGTCTGTAATCATTTAAATACCACTTTGGTAATTCACAAAAATCAAAATATCTTGGATGTAGAAGTTTATGAACATCGTATTCTTACCGTTGCTGAAATTAATCAAGCTCAATCAGTTGCGGATGAATCCCTTTTGCAATCTATTAAAAATAAAATCAATAAAGACATTCAAGAAGAAGAAATTCAGCAGAAAATTTTCGGACTTTTAACTGAATATCATGATGTTTTTTCCACTACGGATGGATCCTTAGGAAAAACAGATGTGATCGAGCATCAAATAAGGTTAAAGGACAGGCAGAAAATTATCTATGTACCCTCGTACAGACTCCCTATGAAATTCCAGAATGAAATAAATGATGAAGTAGGTAAAATGCTAGATGAAGGAGTCATTAGGAAATCGAACAGCCCTTATAATTTTCCATTAATATTTGTACCGAAAAAAGATTGAACATGGCGTATCTGCGTAGACTTCCTTCGCCTAAACGAGGAGACAATCCCTGATCGATTCTCAGTGCCATGTACTGATGATATTTTATCTTTGTTAGGTCAGAATAAATATTTTACCAGTTTGGACTTACTTAAAGGCTTTAGCCAGATATCATTAGAAGAAAATAGTATCCCATACACAGCCTTCAGCACAGCCAGGGGACATTATGAATTTTTACGGATGCCTTTTGGTTTACGTTGTGCTCCCATAACATTTACAAGAATGATTAACATAGTGTTTGGAGACTTGCTAGGGGATATATTGCATGCCTATATGGACGACCTTGTAATCTTTTCCAATACCTTAGAAGAACATCTACGTAAATTAGAACTAGTACTACAGAGACTAAGACAACATAACTTAAGGGTAAAGATTAGTAAGTGTGAATTTTTCAAAACAGAATTAGTCTACAGTATTAGGGTTTTAAGGTGTCAAGCCAAGGTCTTAAAGTAGTCCATGATAAGGTGTCAGCTATCCGTAACTTTCCGATACCTACTAATGTAAAGGGAATATAGCAATTTCTGGGTTGTAGTGGATATTACAGGCGTTTTATACGCAATTATTCAATAATAGCCGCTCCCTTAACTGATCTTACGAAGAAGGGCGTAGATTCCATATGGTCTGAGCAGCATCAACAAGCGTTTAATACCTTGAAAGATGAACTGTGTAGTTCTCCTATCTTAAAATTTCCTGACTTCGGTAAGGAATTCTTCATTGCAACAGACACCTCAGACTTAGGAGTAGGTGGGGGTATTGCTTCAGCAATATGAAAAACAATTTTTCCCGATAGCTTTTTATTCTCGAAAACTGAGAACTTCCGAAAGTAAGTATGCAGTAATAGACAAGGAAGGGCTAGCTATTGTTAATTCACTAGTGCATTTTGAGTTCATAATATACGGTTATCCCGTTAAGGTTCTTACTGATCATAAACCACTAACCGACTTCTTAAAAGGCTTCAGCCACAGCCCCAAACGAACTCGGTGGCATTTGATCATTCAAGACTTTGGCGCGAGAATCGGGTATTTACCTGGGAAAGCAAATATCATTGCTGACGCATTATCACGGAACCCCATGTCATCTTGTGCGGAGCCTTTAGCTGAATTAATAGATATATCAACATCCATGCCTATTGTTAAAACGATATCTGAACAAGAAGATTTGGGCTGGAGTGCTGAATTATTACAGACTGAGCAAAGAAAAGATCAGAAATTTGAAAAAATTATAAATGCTTTGAAAGGCAATCATAAGGAAAAGGAATATATAAAGTGTAAGCAGCAGAATTATATAATCAAAGACAATATTCTGTGTAGAACCGTGACAAGGAAAACCCGCAATACACCCCATGCAACTAACGACCAGGTAGTGGTACCAATCTCACTTATTTCCACTGTCCTAAATTGGTTGCATACAAATCCATTGCATGGACACCCGGGGTTCTCCATAATGTCACAAAATGCCAAATCATTGTTTTATTGGCATACGATGCTTACAGATATAAAAAAAACACATAGCAAATTGTCGCACATGTCAGGAAAACAAAGGGCATACGAAAACACCTGTCAGCCTAAGGGCTTATCCAGTTCCCAATCAACCCTTTGAAAGGATACATTTAGATTTATTAACAGGATTTTACGAGTCAGACTGAGGAAATAAGCACCTCTTAGTAATTGTAGAAGCTTTAACTCGATATACAGAACTAATAGCGCTTAAAACTAAAATTGCGATTGAATGCACTAGGAAGTTTTACGAGTGTTACATTTGTAAACATGGAATTCCACACATGATAATCTCAGACTCGGGTGGAGAATTTAATAATCACTTTCTTACCTCATTGTGTGAATTCCTTAGCATAAAGAAAATAAATACCATGATATATCACCCAGAGTCGAATGGGCTAGTGAAAAGAGCAAATAGGAAGGTTTTAAATATATTAAGAGTAACACTAGGATATTGCAATACCTGCGGTACTGAGTACTCTGAATCATTCATATCATATATCAATTAAAATGTCACCGCACGAGGCATTGTATGGTACCCCAGTTAGAACGCCTTTCCATGTATTAACGCCTACAACTAATCAATCAAATCCTTTAAAAGAATGTATAAATGCAAGCAAAAGTCATTTTGATATCCTTCGAAAGAATTTAGAAGAATCACAAATCATAATGAAAAGGAATCATGATAAAATAGCGAAGCCAACTAAAACATATAACGTGGGTGATAATGTAGACATACAGGTAAATGTACGTAAAGGACTCAATTATAAAGTAACACCTAATTTTGAAGGCCCATTTAACATTTTGGAAACATTAACGGCCAATAGGTTTAGAGTTCAAAACGTATCCCAACCCACTGATGAGAGAATCGTACCATTGGCTCACATAAGAAATTAAAATAAGAGGGAAAGAAGTGAGGGAAAGATTTTTATTTTTTTTTTTTGGTGAACATTATATGTAAAAAGTTTTTTCTTCTTAATACAGGAGTAATTACATATATTTTTCTCATTACAGGTTTCCAAGATGAAGTTTTTATTGTTAGGAGTGATATTGTTCGCTCAGACATTTTTCTCGTGTGGGATGAGCTCTAAAACTAAAAGTATAGATTTTAAATATGGCACTATAGTTGAAAGACAAGAAGACGTTTTTATTACATCAAGTAACAGAGTTGTTGAAGTGCGTATGCAAGCAATTTTTCTCCCAGAGAATGACGTCACTAGCTTAAAGAGCACCATTTCAAGGTTTGCTATTTCATTAAATGAAATGCATAGAAGACACTTTCCTTTTGATACAGAGAGTTCGCTTGCATCGACACTAAAAGTTGCAGAGATGCTATCAGATGACTTGTAAAATAAGACTTATGAGGCAGACTCTTTGGCTCGTGACCTTTTGATGTGGATAGTAGGACACGATAATCTTGAGAAACATAACCCGTTTATTTTTGCTGCACTAAACATCTTTGGTTCTATTGCAAGTTTAGGCTTAGGAATTTCCAATCGTCTTAAGATTAGTAATCAAAATAAGAAAATTGAGTTTTTGACTCATGAAAATGAATTGATTATGTCAGAACTAAGGAATCAGTTAGCTTCAATCAATCAAATTATGAGTTTGGTAAACGAACATTCTAGTAATATCAGTCAGATTATGTAAGTACAAGATTTGTTGGCAACGTTAACGTATTATGATTCAAAAATAGATCACATACATAATAGAATTGCACATTTCATTGAGAAATCAAAAGACTATGTGGAAGCTATCACGTTAGCGACTAAAGGTGTACTGTCACCGCATTTGTTGCCAATAAGAGACTTAACGTTAATTGTGGAGAACGGACGGGAGAAATTAGGTTATGTTCATTTGTTAGACGCACGTAGGTTAGAAATTTATTACAGCCTAATTACAGTAAGTGTTGAAAATCACATGATTATGATTACAATTCCCTTTGATTCTTCCGATGCCTGGCAATCTTACAGGATATCACCATTTCCGACTTTCATGACGAATCACTCAAATCCAGTAATATCCAGTTTGACAGGGCACATATTGATTTCCCCAGACAAGGAAACATATACGGTCATTAAAGACTTAAATCTATTAACTCACTGTTCAAAAGCAATGGATAAAAAATATGTACAGCTGACTCCTTTGAATTCCATAAAAACTCAATGGATTCATGCGAGTTAGGTATAGTGCTAGACGGTGCTCTCTCCCATACACATGAAAATTGTCTGGAAAAGCTTTATCCCTTTGACGATAATAAGTTCAATTGCAGACTGAACCACGGCTCGTGGATACGATACGACAAGGCCGGCTTCAATGTATCATGCCCGGACGGATCCACGTCCTATTCCCAAATCTTTGTTGCAGCAGATGGTTGTATCGGTACGTCCCCGAATTATATGGTTCATGGAATCAAGACTATCATCAGAGAACGAGCCTACTTCGCGAACTTCACGTGGTCGACAACAATTCTATCTTTACCTCTCCCATACAATGCACGTGTGGCTGAGCGGTTGATGAAATTGACCGAGATGGACCACCCGACACCGACTTATACAGAACGTCGATTCTACATGTTACTAGCGGTAATCAGCGTTACGGTGATGATATTTATCGCCGTTAACATCCTTGTTTGGCGTAGGTTAAAGAGAAATTAATTAGAGCTCAAACAGGACGTTTGGCCATATCCAGACAAAACTCCTTATTTAATTCAATTTAAAGCCGTTTGAAACTGGCCCCTTCATTCGTTCAAAGGAGTAATATTGTCTTGGAAAAGTGTTGTGTACGAAAAGCAATTAGTAAGCTAGTAATATGTAATTGAAGCATAGACTCCTTAAAGGAGTCTATGAATTGAAGAGACTATAGAACATTTGCATTAAAAGAAAAAAAAAAAAACATTTTAAAAAACATTTTAAAAAACATTTAAAAAATAGATCATTTTTGGGGCACCTAATAAAATATATAAGCCTGAATGTTAAAATAAAGAATCTATGGGCATATAATAAAATATATAAGCCCTATATATATATATATATATATATATATATATATATATATATATATATATATATATATATATATATACATATATATATATATATATATATATATATATATATATATATATATATATATATATATATATATATATATATATATATATATATATGCGAAACCGTGGTACGTGTACGTACCAGGAATTCGTGTTTGTGCACTAAAATTGTATCTTTACCAAGGTAACAAATATCTTTATTAGTTACCGTATTATAATAATCTATATTTTTGACGAAGGTAACAAATATTCTTTAACAAAGCTACCTAATCATATGTATATCAGTATTTTTTGTTGTTGGCACCATATAATCGTTTGCTAGCAATGTACCATTTATATGGTCTGTATTTATCATGCATTTTCTCTTTGTTTTGGCAATATTTGTTAAGTATTCATTATTATCTTTTTTAATGTGCATATTTGAACATTCATCCTCATTTGCTTATGGCTAAAGTTAAAGAAAAAATAATATATATATATCCAGTCACACTCCTAGTAAAACATATTTTGACGTATTGTTAAATTTTCAAAAATTTAGGTAGCTGACCAAGCTAATGTAATATATAGATATTACTGGTTTAAAACACATGACCTATAGGTCACTGTGGAAGTAAAAGAAGTATGAGAAATGCCATAGTCATATCATAACCAGGATGCGAATGCAAAACCTCAGCAATGTAACATTTTTCAGGAAGAGTAAACACAACCAAGCCCTTGAGAAAGAGTTGTCTATGAGAACGGAACAAGTACCTTCCGGTATTAATGTTGTGTTTACTATAAATCCTTAAGAGCTGAGATAACTATATAAACTTTAACGTGAATATGGATATTTGTGGCCGTTCACTTTGAGATGTCATACGGAATGGTCATCCGACCAAACCATCTATACTCCTGTGATGGAGATGTTGATACTGTTTTTAAAGAATAAACTATTTTAAAGTCAACATATCTAGACTTTACTTGAAGATGTAACATACCAAATCTAATCTATAACACATTGAAGATGACATTTGAAGGGAACCCAAATGTGTGCTAGTAACAGTAGCACATCAATATATATTATCACTTACAAATTAGTTTTTCAAATCTTTGTTCAATTCTTTATTTATTTCTGACCATTTTATATTCTTACTATAAAAATTATATTTTCCATATCCTTCCCATCATTTTGTGCTTTGTTTATCTCTGCGTCCACTTGCTTTGGAATGGACTGTTAATTCTATGACACTCTGGTCTGAATTTCCTGTGTTATACACTATTATTTCTTTAACATAATTCACCTCATTCACAAATACTAAATATAGGACATTGTCCTTTCTTGTTGGAATGTGTTTTTTTTTTTTTTTTTTTTTTTTTTGCATATTGCGTTTTAATAGCATATCTTGAAGCTTTTCAAATTGCCTCTTATCTTCTGCGCTACTATTACTCTATTTTTTATATGTATATATACAACCACTTTCTTCTATCCGTTCTTTCCATTCCAAGAAAGGAAAGTTAAAATCTCTGGATAGGAGTATATTCCAGTCTTCATTGTTTCTACATATATCATCTACTTTTTCTATCATTATATCAAACTCCTTAGTATTTGGGGGTCTGTAAACTACACTATTCACTAATTTTTCATATTCAAATTCTACCGCAATCAATTCACAATCTGTGTTGCTGTATTTTTCACAGAATTTTCCTTGATTTATGTGTCTTCCATATATTGCAGTTCCCCTTTGACTCCTAATAGTTGTGTCTGATCTATATGTTTGGAAACCCTCTAATTGGACATCACTGGCAGTCTCCAGGGAATACCATGTTTCACTTATATTCAATATATCTATTTTTTCAATTTGGGTTTGTTCTAAGAACTCTGTTTTCCTTTTAGAGTTACTCGTCTCTAGACCTCATGCATTCATCACTATTATGGTTTTTGTTTCATCCCCATTATTTAATATTGGTAATAATATGCATTCTCCCATGTTTCCTTCCTGTTCTCATATGATGTTCTTTTCTTCACATACAGGAATTCTGCCATTAAAAAATCCAACTTTTCTATCATATTTGCTCTTTCACCTTCATATTTTTTTTTTGTGTATACCTGCAATTATCGCCATATCTTCACCAACCCCCGGCATTCTAGATGCATTCTTTGTAGTTGGACTCTAATTGTGCATATTTGGGTTGAAAGGCATATCTTGGGGCCTTTTTGGTATTGCACGGTTTATACTCTGCTTTTTTTTTTTCTTTTTGAATTTTCATACTTTCAATCATGGTTGTAGGATGCATATTTCGATAATTTCTGTTGAATTTTCATCCTTTTCCTTCTTTCAGTTTTTTGTATATTTTTTGAAGGATATGTCTGCATTCGTCTCCATATCTGTCAAAATATGTATATTTACCATATATTTCATGATTATAGCATATCTTTTGATGTTTGTAGTAGCATCTTTCACCAAATCTGCAATTCCCTCTTTTCAGTAACTATATCTTTCTTTTCTTTTTTTCTTTTTCTTCCTCTTCCCTAAAAGGATGTAGGTCCGGGTAGAGTCTCTTGGGTCTATCTTTTTATCCATCTGATAATTTATTTCTTCGTAAGTATGTTGCTGAATGGCATCATATGTATCATCAATGATTTCCTCTGCCTCCTTACACATATCCTGTTAACTTTTCTCAGAGAGAGAGGAGAGAGAGGAGAGAGAGAGAGAGAGAGAGAGAGAGAGAGAGAGAGAGAGAGAGAGAGAGAGAGAGAGAGAGATAATTGGATGCCCGAATGAGTTTTACAAGTTTTAAATTTCATTTGATTGACTGTCCAAGATCATTTATGATTCGCTACAAGATGTCAGCCTACCTAGAGTGAGAGAGAGAGAGAGAGAGAGAGAGAGAGAGAGAGAGAGAGATTTAAACGGATGCGCGAATGAAATTACGAATTCCTACGCTTGAAAGTACAAGGTAATTTTTGATTCGCTATAAGATGTCAGCTGAGAGAGAGAGAGAGAGAGAGAGAGAGAGAGAGAGAGAGAGAGAGAGAGAGAGAAAGATTTATAAGGATTTTAAAGGTCTTGGAGAACTTTTATTATTAAACCGATACTCCAAATGTTCTCTAGTAGAGTTATTTATTTTAAGCATTTAAAGAGTTCTTATGATTTTGTCTAACTTATTCTTGAACTGGTTTATCTTGTAAATGTTTACTACATCTGCTGGAGGTTTATTCCAAGTATTTGCTATTTTGAATGTAATGGGCTTACCACATTGAATGGTGTTGTACCTTTTCAATTCTAGTCTCTATCTATTATTTATGGACTGATATGTGCTGAGCGTGAATAGATTGTTTTAATATACATTTGTTATTTCATTACGAATTTTAGAGGCTGCTATCCACTGTCCCCTTATTCCTGAAGTTTGTAGATCAAATAAGTTCAAATTTTCTATCCTTAGTCTATATCTGCCATGCCTTAGTATTGGAACTAGTTTTGTTACTCTTGTTTGTAGTGCTTTAAGTCTATTTATATCTTTTGTAATACTTTGAGCCTGGAATGGGACTCCATATTCTAGATTGGTTCTTCTTGGTGATGTGCAAAACTGTAGTACACTGCATTTTTTATATCAATTTTATCATAATGTTGCCAATTAGATACTGTACACTCTTTTCAGCTTTTATGCTTGTTTTGGTTTACTTCAAATCCTTGCTGATAATAATACCGGCATCTGCCTCCTGGTCGACACTTTCTATATCATTACAAAACAGTGAGTAATCTGATTATCGGTTTCTATAACCTATATGCATGACCTAAGATTTCTTACATTTGTAAGGTACTTGTTATTTTCTGGACCATTGCTATCGCTACATTACATCCTCTTTTAAGGCTTCCACGTTTTCTGAGTTCACAGCATGTATGCATAGTTAAGTATCGCATGCAAATTTGGTTATTATACTATTTGATCTTATATTTATGTCTTTAATGAATATCAAAAATAGCAATGGTGGAAAGACAGATCTTTGGGGCACTCCTCTTGCAACAGCTACCCACTCTGAAGTTTCTCCATTGAATAGAACTCTCTGCTTTCTGTTTGTTAACCAGTACTTTATCCATTTAACTGGATCCTTAATTATACATAGTGCTAGTTTTCTTTATGAGAAACTTTTTCATAATCCTTTTGGAAGTATGGGTATATGATATCTATTGTCCTGATATTGTCATAAATGCTAAAGATGTAGAAAAATTCCAAAAGGTTTCTCACACATGATCTATTTCGTCTAAAACCTTGGTGGCTGTTTATCATAAAAACTTTTTCTTCTATATGCTGTCCTATTTTGTCTAATGTAAGCCACTGACGTTACACACACTGGTCTGTTGTTCCTAGGTTTTTCTCTTGGCTCCTTCTTGCAGATTGGAGTAACATTGCCTAATATCTATGTTTTTGCCACATTTCATTCGTAACCTTCTTCCGAGTCACGAAATGGGCTAATTTTGTTTTTGATAGGTTTTCTACTGTTTACATATGCAGAAAATTCTATTGTGTTTTCTTTACTACCTGAAGCACATCTTTTTTCTTTATTGATCTTGGTCATTCTAAATAGTTTATCTGATTTTCGGTTTAACTTCTTGAAAATATATGACCCATTAATTCATATTTCCTGCTCCTACTTCTTATTGCACAGACTATTTTTCTGGTGAACCATTTAGGTTGTTGAGTTCCCTTTGGTTAAAGTTTTCTATGCGGAATAAATTTAGCCCTTTTCATTTTCTTTATATATTTCTACAAACGAGTCCCATTGTGTATAAATGTTCACAGTTTCGTTGTATTGTAAATTTTTTGGTGTATTCCTTGAATTTTATCCAGTTAATAGGTCTTTGTTCTAGATTTTTTTTTTCTAATTTTCCTTCCATTTGATGAGGATTATTTACCTAATATCTAACTATTCTGTTGTTCCTTTTGCCAACATTTTTGCCTACTGAAACAGTAGATACTAAACTATATTCTCTTGTTATCTCAATATCAGGCTTATTGTTTTTCTCGGTCGAGCTACTGATGCAGGAATTCATTATTGACAAATCTTAGTAGCCCATGCAACTTTGTGTTTGATATATATTTCACGGTATCCCATTTTAATATTGAATAGAAGTCTCCCAATAGGACAGCTAACCTATTGTTAACTTATTACCCATGTTACCTATACATCACATCATCCTGTTCTCGTATTTGATGGGGTGGTCTGTATATTGATATTATGGAGAGAGAGAGAGAGAGAGAGAGAGAGAGAGAGAGAGAGAGAGAGAGAGAGAGAGAGAGAGAGAGAGAAAATTAGATGTGCTCAAACGAGATTACGAATTCCTTGACTTGAATGTCTGAGATAATTATCGATTAGCTGCAAGATGTCCCAAGAGAGAGAGAGAGAGAGAGAGAGAGAGAGAGAGAGAGAGAGAGAGAGAGAGAGAGAGAATCTTACCTTATTGCCTTATTCTATGTTTTGGTTCCCACATGTCCCTCGGTATGAGGCACCTCGTATATCCACTAGAGAGTTGCTAATGTATCTTCCGGTGTATTTTACATCTTCCAGTCTTGGATTGTCTGGGATGCATCCTAGGTATTTATCGAGCTTATTTTTAAACACATATACGCTCACTCCTGATATGTTTCTTAGATGAGCTGGCAGTGCATTAAATAGTTGCAGCATTATCGATGTTGATGCATAGTGGATTAATGTCCTGTGCGCCTTCTTTAGTTTTCCTTGTATAGTTTTGGACACTATTAATCTACCTCGGCTAGCTCTTTTTGATATTTTTAGCTCCATGATGTTTTCAGTAATTCCTTCGATTTGCTTCCATGCTTGTATTATCATGTAGCGTTCTCTTCTCCTTGTAGACTGTATAGTTTTAAAAATTGCAGTCTTTCCCAGTAGTCAAGGTCCTTAATTTCTTCTATTCTAGCAGTGTAGGAACTTTTTGCACTCTCTATTTTTGCAATGTCCTTTTGGTAGTATGGGAATCATATCACATTGTAATACTCGAAAATACTACGTACATAGGTTTTGTAAAACATAATCCTGTGTTCAGCTTTTCTTGTTTTAAAGTGTCCAAATATCATTCCCATTTTTGCTTTACATTTAGCCAACAGTGTTGCTATTTGGCCGTTGTATAACATATTTCTGTTTAACATTACACCAAGGTCTTTAATTGCTTACTTGTTTGTGATTGGCTCATTATTAGGTCCCCTGTATGCACATACCATTCCTTCTCTGTTTCCATAGTTTATCGATTCGAATTTACCGGAGTTAAATACCATCCTATTTATCTCCGCCTATTCACATATTTTGTTTAGATCTCATTGTAGTGAGTACCTATCTTCATCACAAGTTATTTCTCTACTTATTCTTGTGTCATCGGTGAAACTTCTCACTAGAGAGTTTTTAACATTACAGTCTATTTCTGGGATCATAATAACAAACAGCAGTGCAGCTAATATGTTACCCTGTGGCACGCCAGATATTACCTGATCTTTATCTGATTTCTCGTCATTTGCAACTACTATCTGTTTTCTGCTTTGCAGAAATTCTTTTACCCATTCTCTTATCTTTACCAAAATATTATGCTTTCTCATTTTTTTCTCTAATATATTATGGTCTACCTTGGCAAAGGCTTTTGCAAAATCTAGATAAATCACATCTGTCTCTTTTTCATATATCATATTTTTGTATGTTTTCATAGTGTACTATCACTTGGGTTTGCGTACTTTTTCCGGGCACAAAACCGTGTTGACCTATATTGAACAAATTATTTTTAACCAAATGACTCATTATTTTCTTTTTTATTACCAGTTCATACACTTTCATAATATGGGATTTTAGACTAAAAGGTCTATAAATGCTTGTCTTTAGTCTTGATCCACTTTTGAAAATATGGATTATATAAGCTAATTTATGTTTAACATATTTCTCGCTCATATCTACACTGTCTTAGCAGTATTGCAAACGGCTTCAAGATAGTGTGTGCAGTTTTTTTTTTTTCAACTCCATCTGGTCTGGCTGTCAATCCATTTTTAATTTCGCTTATAGCTTGAACAATATCTGCTTCATTAATATTCATATCCGTTGGATATTCAATATTTTCTTCTTTCATTTCAGTTTTATTATTCTCATTCGCAATTCTTGGCGTGAATCACTCTTATATTTTTCTGCTAATATGTTGCATATTTCCTTTTTTTATTCGTTAACCATCCTTCAATTCTTAGAGGGCCTATTTTTAATCTCCCTTTATTCATCTTTTTTGCATAGGAGTAAAGTACTTTGAGCTTTTTTTTTATATTTTGAAGTGTCCTTTCTTCTAAGTCCCTTCTTTTCATTTTCTTTCTATTGCATAAACCTTTGCTCTGCATGTTTTATCTTACTTTTTTATTTCCATCATTTTCCATACATTTTTTTCTTTTGCAAGATTTTTTTACCACTTTCTAATTTTCTGAAATAAGATCCTTTTGTCTCTTGGTAGGCGTGTCTGATGTTGATTGTTTTTTTTTTTTGGGGGGGGCACATTTTTTTCAAGAATTTTCTCTAGTATTTTGTACAGTATATCCGTATTTTCCTGTATATTATCACTTACGAATACACTTTTCCCATTCTTCGTTTAATTCTTTATTCATTTCTGACCATTTTATATTCTTACTATAAAGATTATATTTTCATATCCTTCACATCGTTTTGTGTTTTGATTATCTCTGTGATCATTTGCTTTGGAATGGACTATTAATTCTGTGAAATTGTGGTCTCAAATTCCCGTGTTATACACTATTATTTCTTTAACATACGTCACCTCATTCACAAATGCTAAATCTAGGACATTGTTTTTTCTTGTTGAAATGTAGTTTATTTGTTGCATATTATGTTCTAGTACCATATCTTGCAGCTTTTCAAATTGCCTCTTCTCATCTGCGCTACTATTACTCTCTTTTTTAATATGTATTTATGCAACCGCTCTTTCCAATCCACGAAAGGAAAGTTAAAATCTCCGGATAGGAGTATATTCCAGTCTTTATGGTTTCTACATATATCATCTATTTTTTTTATTATTATGTCAAACTCCTTAGTATTTGGGGGTCTATAAACAACAATATTCACTAGTTTTTCATATTCAAATTCTACCGCAATCAATTCACATTCTGTGTTGCTGTATTTTTCACAGACTTTTCCTTGATTTATGTCTCTTCCATATATTGTTGTTCCCCCTTGAATCCTATTTGTTCTGTCTGATCTACATGTTTGAAAACCCTCTGTCTGGTCATCACTGCCAGTCTCTTGGGAATATCATGTTTCACTTATATCTAATATATATATTTTTCCAATTTGGGTTACTTCTCCTAAGAACTCAATTTTCCTTTTAGAGTTACTTGTGACTAAACCCTGTGCATTCATCCCTATTATGGTCTGTGTTTTATCCCCATTTTTTAATATTAGTAATAATATGGATTCTCCATGCTTCCTTCCTGTTCTGGTATGAAATCATTTTCTTCATTTCAATTAATTCGGCCATTAAATAATCCAATTTTTCTATTATATTTGCTCTTTCGCGTTCATATTTATTTTTGTGTTTATACCTGCAATTATCCCCATATCTGCGCCAGCCCCTGGCTTTATAGAGGCATTTTTGTAGTTGGGCTCTAATTGTGCATATTTGGGTTGAAAGGCATCATATCTCGGGGCCTTTTGTGCATAGCGCAGTATATACTCGGCTTGTTTT
>NC_090753.1:18789207-18791707 GCF_036898095.1 Palaemon carinicauda
TTACTAAAGTGATATATAGCCTGATTTTTATATGTAATTTCAGGTGATTTAATTTAAAGATTCTACTAAAAGTCATTGTCATATTTTCTATTTTTTTTTTCTCATAACACTCAGATTATAAAGACCCTTTATTAGAGAACATCGTTCCTAAATATTCAAATGATTCTGCTTCATTAATTCTTCATCTTTCCAGTGATCTTTCATCTTACATTTCATATCGCTTTGTCATCATCTTTGTCTTTATTTTATATATATATTGATCACAACCTCCTCTGATATTTCGAGCATTCTGAAAAACAAGTATTGCCAATCCTTTGCTGTTTTTCTAAAAAGGACAGCGTCATCAGCATACTCTTAGTCAGATATTTTCCTATCATCAATCTAGTCAATCCTTCTCTTGCATCTTCAACTGTTCCACGCATTGCAAAATCGATGAGTAAGATAACAACAAAGATGAAAACACATTTTGGTGTACTCCTCTGTTCAATGAAAATTAATTTGATAGAACTCTACTAATATTATAGATTTAAAGAAGTTTACATATTTTAAGGGAATTACAAAGTATCACGATTTCTTATTCACTACTTTCACAATAATATTCTATTATTATTGAGAATAGTTTATAAACTTTTTTTCTTTTTTTACTCACCAAATTAGTTCAAAACTCTGAGGTGAATGTTTTGGAGAACTTGTAGCCTATAACAAAAAGCCTTTCATTTGCCCATTTTTTGTGTTCATCTTTATTTTCCCAATATTTATCCGTCGCCTTTTTTCTTTTTTTATTCATCCTTCTATGATAATCCGATATCCAATAAACACAAAGATATAATTCCAGAAATAAGCCATATATGACCGAACCCATTTCATTAGGGCTGTGATTAGCCTGTTAATCCCCTGCAACGTAATTAACACATTTATAACTCTTTTTTTCAGGATTAGAAAGGAGATACAATTAACAGCTGTTAATAGGTCCCTCCATTTTGGTTCTATTGAAGTCGTTAATTGCAGCTGGGTTAATATTTCTGGATATTGTAGTCTGTTATATTAATTATATATATTATTATAAAATATTTAGAGTATAAACATTTTCATTTATCTATATATATAAATATACAAAACCTGCACACACACAAACACACACACTCACACACACACACACACACACACATATATATATATATATATATATATATATATATATATATATATATATATATATATATATATATATATATATATATATATTCAAATAAGCCATATATATTTTTGATACATTAATGTCTGGATTCTCTTAACGACCTCGGGATCAGAGCCCCAGGCGAAATCACACAAAGACAAGAGCTTGGCTCCGGCCGGGAATCGAACCCTGGTCGGCAAGCTTGTACAGACAGTGACTAACCCACTTGGCCAAGTGGGTTAGTCACTGTCTGTACAAGCTTGCCGACCAGGGTTCGATTCCCGGCCGGAGCCAAGCTCTTGTCTTTGTGTGATTTCGCCTGGGGCTCTGATCCCGAGGTCGTTAAGAGAATCCAGACATTAATGTATCAAAAATATATATGGCTTATTTGAATATGAAAAACACGTAAAAATGTGCAAAATTTATCATATATATATATATATATATATATATATATATATATATATATATATATATATATATATATATATATATATATATATAGTACATATATGTGTGTGTTTATGTGTGCGTAGGTTTGAGATTTTATGTACATAAACAAGAATTTCTATACTATAACTGTACTCTAATTTTATATGTTATTAATGTTTCAGACTTTAATATGCCGAAAATGTTAACCCAACTAAAATTAACGACTTAATAGAACCGAAAGGGAGGGACCTATTAATAGCTGATAATTTTATCGCCTTTCTAATCCTGAAAAACAAGTCATCGATTTGTTAATTACGTTACAGGGGAATAGCAAGTGTACAAATACAGCCTTAGTGGAATTGTCTGTATATCTTAGCAATGCATGTTTACTAACGGCTATAAAAGTGGATGAGCAACTTGGTGGTTTAATGAGAGCTTTTGGAGTTGAGGAAATGCCCCTTAATCTTGATGAAGTCATTGGCAGCTGGGTGACGGATTGTGTTGAAAGAAATGGACAATTTGACTCTTCAGCTTTTACTCCTGCTGCCTCACGCTTGACCTTAATAGAATTAGTATGAACCAGCATGGGTCACTTGCCTTAGTTAGATAGGCACTGCGTATCAATAGGAACCGGCTATCCTCTTTTGTATCATCAAATGAATTCTCTCTGGATTTAGTCAATCATGGAAAGAGAGGATGACAGAATGGCCCCCAGTTGCGGGCATGGCGGGGTGCTAAGAATATCCCGGTTCATAAATACTAAAGAAAAATTCAACATAGGTAATTAGAATGTCAGAACCATGAATCAAATTGGGAAGTTACAGCAAGTAGAGCGTAAATTTATGAAATATAGTTTGGATATCTTGGCCATAAGTGAAACATGTTGTAAGG
>NC_090753.1:18801707-18803752 GCF_036898095.1 Palaemon carinicauda
AGAGCCACAGCAGTTGATAGGGCCTTCTTTGCATTGCAGAAGGCTGCTTCTTGAAAGTGACCCCACTTCAGGTCCTTTGGCTTGCCCTTGAGGGAGGCGTAGAGGGGAGCAAGAGTGGCGGCAATGGCTGGCAGAAAACGGTGATAATAGTTGATCATAGCCCAAGAATCCCTGCAGAGCTTTGACGGTCGAGGGCGCGGAGAAATTCTGAACGGCTGCTACCTTCTCAGGGAGGGGATGAACTCCTTCAGGAGTGATACGGTGCCCTAAGAACGACACTTCGTTGGCGCCAAAGGTACACTTGTCGTACCGGACTTCAAGGCCGTTTTGTTGCAGGCGGTCGAGCACGATGCGCAGGTGACGGAGGTGTTCCTCTTTTGAGGAGGAAAACACAAGTATGTCGTCCACATAACATACACAGAAAGGGAGGTCCCCTAAGATGCCATCCATGAGACGTTGAAACGTTGCCCCAGCATTACGAAGGCCAAAACAGGAGTAATTGAAGGTGTATGTGCCAAACGGAGTGGTGATGGCAGTCTTGGGGATGTCTTCTGGGTTCATAGGCACCTGATAATACCCCTTCAGGAGGTCGAGCGTAGAGAAAACCTTCGCTTTGTGCAGGTAGGAGGTTACATCGGCAATGTTTGGGAGGGGGTAGTGATTCGGTTCTGTTTGCATGTTCAGGCGCCTGTAATCCCCCGCACGAACGGAGGGAGCCATCTTTCTTCAGAACGATGTGTAAGGGTGACGACCATGGGCTGGAGGCCTTTTGGCAAAGGCCCATTTTCTCCATTTCGGCGAACGTCTGTTTGGCGGCTGCCAATCGTTCCGGTGCCAGACGTCTGAATTTTGCGAAGACTGGGGGTCCCGTCGTCTTGATATGGTGATAAATACCGTGCTTGGCAGGAACCGTGGGCGTTTGGCGAAGTTCTGGACGGAAAACTTCCGGGTACGACGTGAGAAGGTGGGCGTAGGCATCCGTGGGTGCGCTGATGTTGAGAGCGAGGTTAGAGAGGTGTCGACAAGTACGAGTCTGCGTTGACCAATCGTCGGTGGGCGACATCGACCAGAAGGTGGAAATGAGAGAGGAAATCCGCATCGAGGATTGGCATTGTGACGTCAGCAACGAGAAACTTCCAATTGAATTTACCGTTTCCGAACGATAATGTGAGGTTCTCGTAACCGTAGGTTGGTATCGCAGATCCGTTGGCAGCTACCAAGCGGACGTCGGCAGATGTAGACAGACTACGTTGTGCCTGGAAGAGTTTCCTTGGCAAAAGAGAACGACAAGCACCCGTGTCTACCAAAAATCGCACGCCCGTTCCTGCATCCTGTAAAAAGAAGAGATTAGAAACATGGGAGGACACCGCCACAAGCGATGGCCTACTTACACGTTTTTTGGCCACTGACAATCTTTGGCACATTTCTTCACGGTTGCCCCAAATCTGAAGTGGTAGTAGCAAAACTGCGGAGGATGGGAGGTAGTAAGTGGCTGTAGAAGTCGTTCGTTGGGGTGCGAGCGATTGGTGGGTGGTGGGCGGCTTTGTCGCCGCTTCGGCACGTCACGGGGTAGGCGTGTATGTCCTACGGCATTCATGTCAGCTTCGGTTGACGTTGAATAGGCATCCTCGTCGTCAGGGGTGGAGACGTTTATGGAGGTCTTGAAGTGGCTGTCCATAAGGGCGTCGGCTTTGGTCATCAAGTCCTTTATGGGTAAACTATCGACATCGGGTATGGCAGCGCGTACAGGTTCAGGTAAACGGCGTATCCAAAGGGCACGGAGTAGGTTCACCTCACGAGGAGAGCCGTCTGCGGCAGGTTGAAGGCGAGCGATACTGGTCATTTCCCTGAGGGCAAGCGAAGCCCTTTGGTCCCCCAACGGTTGTTGCGAGAGCTGAAAAAGCTTTGCTATACGGGCGGCTGGTGACGGCGAGTACTGCTGCAGAAGGTATGATTTGAGGGCGTTATACGCTATTGGGGTGTCTCCTTGTTCACAAAGCCAGTCGGATATTTCTGGGAAGGTGTCCTCGGGTATCGCCGCGAGA
>NC_090753.1:18814252-18829530 GCF_036898095.1 Palaemon carinicauda
ATACAGCAGTCATGACTCCCCCTGTGAGCCCTTCCCCTGGACCTAGGGGTGTAGGCCAGACTAATCCTCCTCCAATTGTGACGCTTGTAAATGCCAGGTCAGCAATCCTTCCTTTTCAGGGTCAGGTCAACGGGTTCTTGCCACAAAATGTGGAGTCATGGATTTCATCCGTCGATGCCCATTTAAATGCCAAACAAATCGTAGACCCTTTTGTACAATTACAAGAAGCTAAAAGTTTTATAGATTTTTCTGAGGGGGATGCGAGTGCGTATTTAAGAGGTGTTTCATTTCTAGAAGCAGTTACCTGGGATGATTTCAAAGTTAGGTTACGCGCGGTCTATGGGGGTGAGGAAGCCTTGGATGTAGTATTAACGTTACGAAATACACTTAATCAAGCCACTGTGAATCGGCTTAATGTTATTGAGAGATCAGCTCTCATAGCTGATAGGCTTAATGAATATCAGGACATTTTAGGTCATTCCACTTGGGTTACTAGCGATAACATCTCCGTGAAAGATTTTTTACGATTAATGTATTTAACTTGCATGACACTTATGTTGCCTGAAGCTTTAGTGCGGTGTTTTGATAAGAAGTTAACGCCTGCAAGTACGGAATTGGATGTCTATAAACAGATAAAGAAACACATGTCCAAGTGTCCAGATCTAGATCCCGTGTTAACTCAAGTTTTTGCAAAGAATGAAACAAAGCCACAAACAGTGAACGTAGTTAGCGGTCAAGTAGCGGGAATGACGTGTTATAACTGCAAACGTCAAGGTCACTTCAGCGCAGACTGCAGAACGAAATTCTGCTCGATTCACAACACTGCAACACATTCATATAGCCAATGTTTCTCGCGTAAGACACAACAGAATCCCAGAAATACACAGTCAATTCCACAGTCAGTTCCATATGGAAATAGAAAGAAAAATCCTCATTTTAACAATAAGAAGAAACAACCAAATGTCAATGCAGTTCAGAGTCCAAAACAAACAAACACTTCTTCGAATATCGCTGAGCCTGGGTCTTCAAACCAGACCTCGCAAGGTCAGACTAATTTTCAGAATGTGCAGAGCAAAGCAAATACCACATAGTTAACTCTAGAGGGGAAGAGAGTGATGTTGGGTCAAGGTCATTCATGTCAACATCAATAGTATTGAATAATCAATTTAATGTTTTATCAGATAATTGTGAGACAATAGATTTTCCTATGAAACACACGGCCGAATTAAGTAAAACAGTGCATGCTCCCGTAGATTTGCAACAAATTCATACAATAATAAGCCAAAATGAGTTACGGCCAACCTTATATGCTGTAAATTTAGAACACAAATCCTTTACATAATTTTTTGACTCTGGTAGTCCACGTAATATCATGGATTTGAAGACACATCATTTGTTGTTTTCGAACTTTCCGATTGAAAAATCCGGAATTACACTTTCGGGTATAGGAAATAATGAATTAAATGTCATAGGCATAACTCATGTTCAGTTCAGAGTCGGTAATCGCACGTTTGCCGATACATTTGTTGTTGTAAAAAACATTAATATGTATCCAGCTGTAATCATAAGATACCCATCTATGGGAAATCAAAACATTATCTTAGCCCCTGCCAAGCACGGCGTGTATATCAAAGGGAAATTCTATAAGTCTTCTAATACCTTAAAATCAGTTTTGGATAAAAAGGAAACGACAAATGTAACCGTAACGTACGTTGAAGAACCAATAACTTGTCTCACTAATAAAGAAATAATATACGCGACCCAGCAGAATTCTCGTTCACCCGTAATATCATCTTGCACGCAATCTATCGAACCAAACGTACCTTCGAATTTAATAGTGCAAATAAAGAAAACATTACCGGGATCTGAAATATTAATCCTTTCCGATACTTTTAAAACTAACGGATTGTCTGTCACACAAGCTATTTATACAGTAGGCTCACATCAACAATGTAATTTTGAAGTCTGTAATCATTTAAATAACACTTTAGTAATTCACAAAAATCAACATATCTTGGATTTAGAAGTTTATAAACATCGTATTCTTACCGTTGCTGAAATCAATCACTCTCAATCAGTTGCGGATGAATCCCTTTTGCGATCTATTAGAAATAAAATCAATAAAGACATTCAAGACGAAGAAATTCAGCAGAAAATTTTTGAACTTTTAACTAAATATCATGATGTTTTTTCCACTACGGATGGATCCTTAGGAAAAACAGATGTGATCGAGCATCAAATAAGGTTAAAGGACAAGCAGAAAATTATCTATGTACCCTCGTACAGACTCCCTATGAAATTCCAGAATGAAATAAATGATGAAGTAGGTAAAATGTTAGAGGAAGGAGTCATTAGGAAATCAAACAGCCCTTATAATTTTCCTTTAATAGTTGTACCGAAAAAAGATCGAACATGGCGTATCTGCGTCGACTTTCGTCGTCTAAACGAGGAAACTATCCCTGATCGATTCCCAGTGCCATGTACTGACGATATTTTGTCTTTGTTAGGTCAGAATAAATATTTTACCAGTTTGGACTTACTTAAAGGCTTTCACCAGATATCATTAGAAGAAGATAGTATCCCATACACAGCCTTCAGCACAGCCAGGGGACATTATGAATTTTTACGGATGCCTTTTGGTTTACGTTGTGCTCCTTTAACATTTACAAGAATGATTAACATAGTGTTTGGAGACTTGTTAGGGGATATATTGCATGCCTATATGGATGATCTTGTAATCTTTTCCAACACATTAGAAGAACATCTACGTAAGTTAGAACTAGTACTACAGAGATTAAGACAACATAACTTAAGGGTAAATATTAGTAAGTGTGAATTTTTCAAAACAGAATTAATATATTTGGGTTTCATGGTGTCAAGCCAAGGTCTTAAAGTAGTCCATGATAAGGTGTCGGCTATACGTAATTTTCCCATACCTACTAATGTCAAGGGAATACAGCAATTTCTGGGTTGTAGTGGATATTACAGGCGTTTTATACGCAACTATTCAATAATAGCCGCTCCTTTAACTGATCTTACGAAGAAGGGCGTAGATTTCATATGGTCTGAGCAACATCAACAGGCGTTTAATTCTTTGAAAGATGAACTGTGTAGTTCTCCTATCTTAAAATTTCCTGACTTCGGTAAGGAATTCTTCATTGCAACAGACGCCTCAGACTTAGGAGTAGGAGGGGTATTGCTTCAGCAATATGATAAACAATTTTTCCCGATAGCTTTCTATTCTCGAAAATTGAGAACTTCCGAAAGTAAGTATGCAGTAATAGACAAGGAAGGGCTAGCTATTGTTAATTCGCTAGTGCATTTTAAGTTCATAATTTACGGTTATCCCGTTAAGGTTCTTACTGACCATAAACCACTAACAGAGTTCTTTAAAGGCTTCAACCACAGCCCTAAATGAACTCGGTGGCATTTGATCATTCAAGATTTTGGCGCAAGAATCGGGTATTTACCTGGGAAAGCAAATATCATTGCGGATGCATTATCACGCAACCCCGTGTCATCTTGTACGGAGCCTTTAGCTGAATTAATGGATATATCAACATCCATGCCTATTGTAAAAACAATATCTGAACAAGAAGATTTAGGCTGGAGCGCTGAATTGTTACAGACTGAGCAAAGAAAAGATCAGAAAATAGAAACAATTATAAATGCTTTGAAAGGCAATCATAAGGAAAAGGAATATATAAAGTATAAGCAGCAGAATTATATAATCAAGGATAATATTCTGTGTAGGACTGTGAAAAGGAAAACCCGCAATACACCAAATGTAACTAACGACCAGGTAGTAGTACCAATCTCACTTATTTCCACTGTCCTGAATTGGTTGCATTCAAATCCATTACATGGACACCTGGGGTTCTCATTAATGTCACAGAAAGCCAAATCATTGTTTTATTGGCATACAATGCTTACAGATATAAAAAGACACATAGCTAATTGTCGCACATGTCAGGAAAACAAAGGGCATACGAAAACACCTGTCAGCCTAGGAGCTTATCCTGTGCCCAATCAACCCTTTGAAAGAATACATTTAGATTTGTTAACAGGATTTTACGAGTCAGACAGAGGAAATAAGCACCTCTTAGTAATTATAGATGCTTTAACTCGATATACAGAACTAATAGCGCTTAAAACTAAAACTGCGATTTAATGCGCTAGGAAGTTTTACGAGTGTTACATTTGTAAACATGGAATTCCACACATGATAATCTCAGACTCGGGTGGTGAATTTAATAATCACTTTCTTAACTCATTGTGTGAATTCCTCAGCATAAAGAAAATAAATACTATGATATATCACCCAGAGTCGAATGGGCTAGTGGAAAGAGCAAATAGGAAGATATTAAATATATTAAGAGTAACACTAGGGGGATCAGACCCCAACTGGGATATTGCAATACCGGCGGCACTGAGTACTCTGAATCATTCATATCATATATCAATTAAAATGTCACCGCATGAAGCATTGTATGGTACCCCAGTTAGAACGCCTTTCCATGTATTAACGCCTACAACTAATCTATCAAATCCTTTAAAAGAATGTATAAATGCAAGTATAAGTCGATATGATATCCTTCAAAAGAATTTAGAAGAATCACAAATCATAATGAAAAGGAATCATGATAAAATAGCGAAACCAACTAAAACATATACCGTGGGTGATAACGTATATATTCAAATCATTGTACGAAAAGGGCTCAATTATAAACTAACACCTAAGTTTGAAGGCCCATTTAACATTTTGGAAACATTAACGGCCAATAGGTTTAGAGTTCAAAACGTATCCCAACCCACGGATGAGAGAATAGTACCATGGGCTCACATAAGAGAGGAAAAGAAGTGAAATTTTTTTTTCATTTTATGTGATTGAAAGTTTTCTTTTTAATACAGGAGTAATTACATATATTTTTCTCGTTACAGGTTTCCAAGATGAATTTTTTGTTGTTGGGAGTGATATTGTTCGCTCAGACATTTTTCTCGTGTGGGATGAGCTCTAAAACTAAAAGTATAAATTTTAAATATGGCACTATAGTTGAAAGACAAGAAGACGTTTTTATTACATCAACCAACGTAATTGTAGAAGTGAATATGCAAGTAATTTTTCTTCAAGAGAATGATGTCACTAGCTTAAGAACCGCCATTTCAAGGTTTTCTTCCTCATTGGATGAGTTGCATAGAAGACATTTTCATTTGACTACAGAGAGTTTGCTTGGATCAATATTAAAAGTTGCAGAGATGCTATCTGATGACTTTAAAAATAAGACTGACGAGACAGGATCTTTGGCTTATGACCTTTTGATGTGGACTGTAGGACACGAACATAAAGAAAGACGAAATCCGTTTATTTATGCTGCATTAAGCATCTTTGGGTCTGTTGCAAGTTTAGGTTTAGGAATTTCCAATCGTCTTAAAATTATTAATCAAAATAAGAAAATTAAGTTCTTGACTCATGAAGATGAATTGATTATGTCAGAACTAAGGAATCAGTTAGCTTCAATCAATAAAATTATGGATTTAGTAAATGAACATTCAAATAATATCATTCAGATTATGGAAGTACAGGATTTGTTGGCAACATTAACGTATTATGATTCAAAGATAGATCACATACATAACAGAATTGCACATTTCATTGAGAAATCCAAGGATTATGTAGAAGCTATCACGTTAGCAACTAAAGGTGTACTGTCGCCCCATTTGTTGCCTATAAATTACTTAAAGTTAATTCTGGAGAACGGAAGGGATAAACTAGGCTATGTTCCTTTGTTAGACGAACATATGTTAGAATTTTATTACAGCCTAATTACAGTAAACGTTGATAATAACAAGATTATGATTACAATTCCCTTTGATTCTTCTGATGCCTGGCAATCTTACAGGATATCACCATTTCCGACTTTCATGACGAATCACTCAAATCCAGTAATATCCAGTTTGACAGGACACGTATTGATTTCCCCAGACAAGGAAACATATACGGTCATTAAAGACTTAAATCAATTAACTCACTGTTCAGACGCAATGGATAGAAAAATATGTACAGCTGACTCATTTGAATTCCATAAAACCTTAATGGATTCATGCGAGTTAGGTGGATCTAGGACAACTGCCCCCGAGACAACTGCCCCCAGGACAGTTGCCCCCCGACAACTGCCCCCAGGACAATTGCCCCCGTGGGACTACTGCCCCCCGGAAAATTGCCCCCCATAAAACCGCTGCCTTCAGGACAATTGCTTTGGAATTTATTGCCATTTACGTAATTACTTTTTAGTAACAATTTATGAAGATATTCTTCCTGATTACATGATCGGTCATTGAAGAAATAATTGTATCTATTTCCAAAATTTATTAACATTTATGTAGTTATTTCCTAATTAGGTAATCGGTCGTACGAGTTTTAGTTTATTTTCGAAAGCTATCGCCAATTGGCTAATTCTGTATAGTCCAACAAATGTTTACGAAAAAAAAAAGAAAAAAATAAATAAATAAATAAAGTAAGAAGGATCCAGTGTCTAATCGGTCGTACGAGTTATAGTTATTTTCGAAAGCTATCGCCAATTGGCTAATCCTGTATAGTCAAACAAATTTTTACCAAAAAAAAAAAAAAAAAAAAAAAAAAAGTAAGAAGGGTCCAGTGTCTAATCGGTCGTACGAGTTATAGTATATTTTCGAAAGCAATCGCCAATTGGCTAATCCTGTATAGTCAAACAAATGTTTAAAAAAAAAAAAAACGAAAGTAAGAAGGATCCAGTGTCTAATCGGTCGTCCGAGTTATAGTTTATTTTTTAAAGCTATCGCCAATTGGCTAATTCTGTATAGTCAAACAAAAGTTTAAGAAAAAAAAAAAAAAAAAAAGTAAGAAGGATCCAGTGTCTAATCGGTCGTCCGAGTTATAGTTTATTTTCGAAAGCTATCGCCAATTGGCTAATTCTGTATAGTCAAACAAATGTTTAAGAAAAAAAAAAATAAGTAAGAAGGATCCAGTGTCTAATCGGTCGTCCGAGTTATAGTTTATTTTCGAAAGCTATCGCCAATTGGCTAATTCTGTATAATCAAACAAATTCTGTATAGTCAAACAAATGTTTGTTCCCACAGAAAAAGTCATTGAAGCATTTGAGAAACTACAAGAGATGTTGCCACCTGAGGCTGATGCAATAATAGATTATTTTGAAGATACATACATCGGCAGAAGACGTCGAAATACAAGGAGACAGCCACATTTCCCTATAAGCATGTGGAGTATGTATACTCGTGTTGTTGAAGATTTACCTCGAACAAACAACGCCGTAGAAGGCTAGCATAACCGTATGCAAGCAAGAGTTACGTCATTTCATCGAAATATATGGACATTTCTGGGGGTGTTGAAGAGAGAACAGGCACTGTCCAGCGTCATAATTAATCAAATACTTGCTGGGCATCCAGTACCTCCTAAGCGGAAACGCTATCAGGATTCTAGCATATGAATAGCAAACATTGTGCAAGAATTTCAGAACCGCGATGTATTGGAATTTTTGAGATACATAGCCCAAAATTTAAAATTCTAGTATTTAAATCCCTTTTCAATATTTTTGCAACCCATCTAGGTACATATTTCAGTATATAATGTTATCTTTATAAAACATGTATTTTCTAAACCATGTATTTTTTATTAACAATAATAAAACATTGGTTTTAATAGTTATTAAGTATTTTTTTTACACCATTGTCCAGTGGTTTTACTGGGGCAGTTTTCCTACGGGGGCAGTTTTCCTACGGGGGCAGTTGTCCTACGGGGGCAGTTGTCCCGGGGGCAGTTGTCAGGGGGCAGTTGTCCAGGGGGTAGTTGTCCGGGGGGCAGTTGTCCTGATACCGAGTAAGGTATAGTGCTAGACGGTGCTCTCTCCCATACAAGTGAAAATTGTCTGGATAAGCTTTATCCCTTTGACAATAATGAGTTCAATTGCAGACTGAACAATGGCTCGTGGATACGATACGACAAGGACGGCTTCAATGTATCATGCCCTGATGGATCCACGTCCTTCACCCACATCTTCGTCGCAGCAGATGGTTGTATCGGGACTTCCCCTAATTCCATGGTGACTGGTCTACGGACACTCATCAGAGAACGAGCCTACTTCGCGAACTTCACGTGGACCTCTACAATGCCAGCACTCCCTCTCCCGTATAACAGACAGGTTACAAAGCGGTTGATGAAGCTTACCGAAAGGGACCACCTGTCACCGACTTATAAGGAAATCCTTCACCCCATACTACTAGCAGGTCTGGCTTTCACGGTGGTGATATTTATCGCCGTGAACATCCTTGTTTGGCGTAGGTTACGACACAGCAGGCAGCTACAAAAGAATGTTTCGCCTTGTCCCGACAATACTCCGTATTTAATTCAGTTTAAAGCCGTTTGAAGTGGCCACCTCATTCGCTAAAGGAGTAAATTGTCAGAAAGAGTTTGTAAGAAAAGCTGTTAGTACGCTAGTAATATGTAATTGAAGAAATTTTCTACATTTGCATTGTTAAAAATACATTTAAAACAACATTTAGAAAAAAAAAAAATATAAATCATTTTTTCTCTCGGCATCTAATAAAAATATATAAGCCGGAATGTTAATAAAGAAAAGAGAGGAAAAAAAAAATATATATAACAGAATCTATGGGCATCTAATAAAATATATACGCCCTATATATATATATATATATATATATATATATATATATATATATATATATATATATATATATATATATATATATATATATATATATATATATATATATATATATATATACGAAACCGTGGTACGTGTACGTACCAGGAATTCGTGTTTGTGCACTAAAAAATTGAGTATTATGTTAATCTATGTTTCTGACAAAGGTAAAAATTATTCTTTAACAAGTTACCGAATCATATGTAAGTCAGTAGTTTTTTTTTGGTACCATATAATCATCATTTGCTAGCAATGTACCATATATATGATCTTTATTTTATCATGCATTTTTTTTCTTTGCTTTGGTAATATCTTTTTCATATGCATTATTGTTATTATTTTTTAATGTGCCTATTTGGACATTCGTCCTCGTTTGATTATGGCTAAAGTTAAACAAAGAATAATACATATGTCCAGTCACACCTAGTAAGCATGTTTTGGCTTGTTGTTAAATTTTTGTGAAAAAATTGAGATAGCTGGCAGCTTATGTAATAGTTAAAATAGTTAATATTACATGTTTAAAACACATGACGTAATATGTCATTTTGGTTGAAGATGCTAGCCGTGGGACTTGCTGTAGTCATTCAAATCATAAACAGGACGCACAATGCAGCCTCAACAATGTGACATTTTTCTTAACGTCAACACCATGCATCAGCGTGTGAAAGTTTGTGACGTCACCGGATGCAGGTGTCTTCCGAGATTGTGACGAAACTTATATAAACGAAGCACACGATATCTGTGATATCGATAAGTTAGTCAGTTCATATCTATACTTCACCAGAATTGGTCATCTGACCAACCCAGCTCCCTCCAGTGATGGAGATGTTTAACTCTGTTGTTTTTAACTAATAAATACTTTTAAAGCTAATAAGATGTACTTCGTTACCCATCTATTCACATCTTAAACAACACATACACAATGTGTGCTTATAAAAGTAGCACACTAATATATATACATATATATATATATATATATATATATATATATATATATATATATATAGATATATATATATATATATATATATATATATTTATATATATAGATAGATAAATATATATCTATTAATATATATATATATATATATATATATATATATATATATATATATATATTTATGTATATATATATATATATATATATATATATATATATATATATATATATATATATATTATACATATATATATATATATATATATATATATATATGTATATATATATATTTATATATATATATATATATATATATATATATATATATATATATATATACTTTCCCACCTAGGATTGTAGCTTAGCAAGTATTAATAATATATATATATATATATATATATATATATATATATATATATATATATATATATAGAAATATATATCTATCTATCTGTCTATCTATCTATATATATATATGTATATATACATATATATATATATATATATATATATATATATATATATATATGTACCTATATATTTGTATATATATATATATATATATATATATATATATATATATATGTGTGTGTGTGTGTGTGTGTGTGTGTGTGTATCCTCAAAGAAACTTGAAACTAGTATTTCAATATTCTACCTAAAGACTACGAATACAAGATTTATCATTTGAAACGTTTATTCGACAATACATTTTAAAATTACTAAATGAGACTAGTAATAATTTGCTGATAATTAAAGACCATTTTTCTCATTAACGAAGAATCTTTCCTTAGTGATGAGGAAACTTATCTCATTCCCTTCGAAATTTTCTCTGTAATTAGGTATCTAAGAAGTTTAAGTATGTAAGAATAGTTTCAAAATTGTATGACCTTATTTTCCTGAACCCTTCACCGAAGCGATACTGAGTGTCATAGGATTCTCGCTATGTGTGTGAGTAATTGCTATTACTGTTACTATTGCTCCTAGCTAAGCTACCCTGTGTATATAAGACACAGGGTCCGACCGGGAAAAATAGTCTAGTAAGGAAAGGAAGAAGCAAATAAAGAAAAACAAATACAAGAGAAGTAATAAACAATTCAAATATATTTTTTTAAGAACGGTAACAGCATTAAATTAGATCTGCTATATATAAAATATAGAAAATAGAAAAAAAGAAAACTTTGGATGACCATTTCATAGAGGCTATGACATTACCAAAGACTAGAGAATAATGGTTTGATTTTAGGAGTATCCTTACAGAAGAGCTGCCAACCATAGCTAAAGAGTCTGTTCTACCCTTACTAAGAAGAGAGTAGCCACTGGACAATCACATTGCATAAGTTTTCCCATTGGGTGAAGAAAAATTGTTTGGTAATCTTAGTGTGCCAGGTACATAAGGACAGAAGAGAATACGGAAGGAATAGACCAGACTATTCGGTGTATATGCGGGCCAATACAATATGAACCATAGCCAGAGAGGGGGATGTAATATACTGTAGTTCTCTCTGCCCAGTCAAAAAACCTAATCACTCTCTCGCGATAGTATCTCAACTGTTGGCTGGTGACCTGTCCAACATACTAACTATCAGTTATTTGAAGAGAAGTAAAATATGTTTATCTTATGATAAACATGTGATATCAACTATGTAATATAAATTGATTTATTTAGATAGTTATATCTTATCCTTATATTTCTTTTATTACAATCTTATACCGAAATATCAAAATCTAAATAAGTTATTAATAGAACATTCAGAAGGTGTTTGTTTATACTGTATTGACTTACAATGTTATTTCAAGTTTACACTGTATCTCAAGTTTTCCACTGTCTTGGGTTAGTATTCTTTTGCTTGAAGGTACATTCAGGCACATAATTCTATGTTTCCTCACTAAGGTATATTTCTCAGTAAGTGAATTAAACATTTGTCAGACTCTCGGTGTGTGCTCACAGAACGAAAAACTCTTTTTTCTGTAATCAAATGAAGGGAGAGGGACTGTGGATACCATATTTATGGTGAGGCAGTCAAAGGTAAAGAGTCTAGAAGGAAACCAGAAGCTCTTCTGTGCTTTTGTAGGATTAATAAAGGATTATAATAGAATACAAAGAGAAGTGATGTTTAGGAGTATGTGGAAGGGGATAGCCCCGAACAAGTTAGTTACAATGGTAGGGAGGATTTACATAAGAAGGACAAAATTAATAACCGTGGTTGGAGAAACAAAAACCTTTGAGTTTAGTGTTGTATTACATCAGGGATCAGCATTACAACCGGTTTTATTTATGTTGGTCTTGGATGTGTTAAGTGAAGGGATCCAAAATGAAAATATGTGGTAATTGTAATATGCAAATGATTTTGTGATTAATGTTGAAAATGAGGAAGAATTACAGAGAAGGGTGGTAGAATGACAAGATACTTTCGAAAGGGGTGGATTGAGGGTAAATAAAACTGAAGCTATGGTGAGCAGTAAGGAAGGTAGGGACACATTAGACATGCAAGAAAGTAGAGAAATTAGGAAACGGATAGAGTAATCTAAATACATGAGATGAAATATAATTGGGAGGAAGCATGTGAGGCTGAAGTTAGGATTAATATAAAAGCTTCATGGGAAAGTTGAGGTTGTTAGCAGAGGTTTTATGTGATATATAGGTAGTAGGATGACCATGACCCCAGTTTTGTGTTTAATATGCCAGAATCCAGACATGGATGATTCTATTTTTTATTTTCTTCTTACCCTTATGGCTAAGATACAAGAAGATATTAAAAAGGACTATTTTGTCTTTGTTGGTGATTTTAATGCTCACCCTAGGGAGTGGTGAATTTTGTTTCTCCTATAGTTTGCCATGGCTAAAGAGCTTTAGACTTTGATTCTGAATCAAACTGTGAGCAAATCATAAGTGAAGCTACTCACAGGTCAGCTAACTGATTGGACCTCATATACACCGACTCCCCTAACATTATAACATAAAAGGCTGGTTCTACAGTTGGGACACCTGGCCATGCCTTGATTTCATTAATAGTGACATGTTTCTTTGGAGAAGAAGGAAGCCTATCATCTTTGGAAGGGTAACAGATCAGATTTGACCTGGAATAACTATACTCAGTGTTAAGCTTTTGCTCAGACACATTATATTTCATCTCAAAAGGAATCAAATATAACCATAAAAGAAACCACTTCTGGTACAAGCCAGCTTAAGTAGTGGACTACCCTTAAATCTGCACTCTTTGGTGTAAATGCAACAGTTACACCTTTACTTAAACTAGATAGCTCTGTTACTCACTGTCCAAAGGAAAAGGGAACCCTTTTGGGAGATTTTTTGACAGTAAGCAGAGTAATGAGAAACTCGAACTTCCTCAATCCTGTTTTCTTGAGGCTAAACTAACTAGTTTAGCCTTTCGACCTCGTGAAATTAAAGCTCTCTTGGGGATTACCATAAAATTTCCATAAATATAATATTTTCGAAAGTTTACAAACATCTTTTGGCAAAACGTCTCAATATGTTTGCCGAAGGTAATCATGTGTTCCCTTGTTCGTAATATTTGGTTTTCGTAAGGGCCCTTCAGCATGTGATGCCCTTACAATCTCAAGTGCTGTAGAGAAGTCCCTTTGTTGTGATCCGGAAGTTCGTATGAATGGCCTTGATTTTAGTGCTGCCTTTAACCATGATAATCATGAGTCCCTTGCTTTCACTCTAAAACAGGGGAGAGTGGGAGGGGTTTTTTTTAGCATCATGATTGAATTTTTTACTAATAGGTCACAAATACTTGTTGTTAATGGTCATCATAGTGAGTATATGAATGTGATATCTGATGTTCCTCAGGGTAGTGTTCTTAGCCCATTACTTTTCATACTTTATAGACATGGCATGTGGTTTGGACTATAAAACATGCTTATTGCATATGCAGAGGATGTTATTTTCTTTCTATTTATTCCATCTCCTGAATGTAGATCTTAGGTTGCTGAATCCCTTAATAGAGATCTAGCTAATATTAGTGCATGGTGCAGATTATGGGGTATGAAATAAAATAATAACAAAACTAAAAGTATGGTTGTACATAGGTCAAGGGCAGGGGCTCCAGATTTTAGCATTGATAATGTTTCTTCAAATCTGTACGACTCGTTTAAAATTTTAGGTGTTATTCTCGACAACAAATCTAATTTTGTGAAACACAATATGTCAGTGTCTTCTTCAATTGCGCGAAAAAGATGGGCTTATTAAGAAAGTATTTTAAGATTTTCGGTGATCAAACATCATTGAAGAAGTGTTTTATTTCTTTCATTCTATCTTATATTGAGTATTGTTCTCCTATCTGGTCTTCAGCTGTTGATTCTCTTGTTAATTTGTTGGACAGGAACTTATCATCTATTAAATCGCTCACTCCAGATCAAGATATCAACCTCTGGCACCGTCAATTCAACTACTTCGTTATGCGTATTACATAAGATTTTTTTTAAATTCTGACCATCCCTTACATTCATATCTTCCCGGATAATTCCATTCTGTTCGTAATACTAGGCATGTAGTTAATTTTCATAGTCAGGCCTATTCCATCATGAAGTTCAATACTACACAGTATTTTAGAAGTTTGAGGAATAATCTTACTAATCGGGTAATTGAATCAGTGGAACTTCAAAAGTTCAAACTTACATCAATATTTTTTTTTTTTTGTTGAACTGGCTGACATAAATCTTTTTGCAGTATATATAAGAAATATATGTTTTAATGTCGTTATTTTTCTTTAGAATATTTTATCTCGATTATTCATTAATTCTTTTATCTTTTAGTTATTCCCTTGTTTCTGTTCTTCATTATTATTATTATTATTATTATTATTATTATTATTATTATTATTATTATTATTATTATTATTATTATTATTATTACTGTCACTATTATTATTAATATTATTATCATTTTTATTATCATTAAGGAAGAGAAGATAGGTGACTCATGACACTTATTACACCTGAGTTTACTTTTTTTAAATAAAACTACCAATATCATACCTAGACTTCCTGAAAACCTCGATTTTTATTCCATTTAGCCTTCAGTGCCCCCCCCCCCCCACACACACACCCAACTCCCTCACCATCATACCTTTTTGGACAGAAAAGGAAAATCCTAATTATGATTAATTATAACGGTAATTAATATCTTGAAGATAGTCAGACTGATATACTAAGGAAAAGAATAACTTCATTCACTAATGTAACTAAAAAGAAACTGATGCCAAAATATATTAGGAAATCAGTTAGTCAGTTTATCTTTATATCAAGTAAAACTTATGGTTACCGCCGAACCCATTCTCTACCCAAGCTATAACCTTGAAGCATTGGCAATGGGTGCAACTGTCTCAGTACGTAGCCAAACATTCCTTGCTCCTGAAGAAAGCATGACTCAGGCCATCAAAGATAACTATCACTTTGGGTGGGTAGTGAGAAGAAGAGCCCAGAAATGTTGTGTTTGACCCAACACAAGAATACCGCGGTCCTTACACAATTTTTTTTTTTTTTTTTAATTTTTTTATTTATGATTACTTGTTGCATGGTTCATATTCAAGCTAGATGCTTTCTGCTATCTTGTATCTACTGATAGCATTCACGTTATCAGTATATTAAGCTGT
>NC_090753.1:18842053-18849553 GCF_036898095.1 Palaemon carinicauda
GAAGGCCAAGGAAAAATACCAATTTGATCTACACCTCCATAAGCATCAAGTTCCCTCAATAAAGGTTTAATTTTATGAGATCAAAAAGCTAAACTAGTTAGTTTAGCCTCAGGAAAACATGAATGAGGAAGTTCGAGTTTCTAATTACTCTTCTTACTGTCAAACACATCAGCCAATAAGGTTATCTTTTCCTTGGGACAGTGAGTGATTGAGCTATCTGGTTCAAGTAAAGGGGGAATTATTGCATCTACACCAAAGTGCAGATTTAAAGGTAGTCCACCAATTATGTTCCTGGGTTGTAACAGGAAAGGTTACTTTTATGGTTAGATTGTATTCCTTTTCTATTGAAGCATAAACTTTCCAAGCAAAAGCTCAAAACTGAGCATAGTTATTGAAGGTCATACCTGCTTCTCTAAGTAACCATAACTACAATCCTCATTGGATCACGAGTTCAAATTATGTTGACTAGATTATTATAGAATGGGAAACATGATCAACACTTCTATACATTTGTAACCAGTTCAAGCCCTAAAGATTCCGCAAAATCCAATTGCCGTCAGCTCGAGATTTCCTATAAATCTTACAAAAGGATGATACATCCTATACATACTACCCAGTCTTCACTACTAATGAAATCAAGTCATGATCAGATGTCCCGACTGGACAACCAGCCTTACTTGCAATAAGGCCAGAGGAGTCAGTGTATATGAGATCCAAGCAGTTTCTAGACCTGTGATTAGCTTCACTTATGATTTGCTCATGTCCTGATTGACAGGCAATGTCTGTAGCTCTTAAGCCATAGTGATCGGTAGGAGAAACAGATCTTAATCACTCCCTATGGTGATCATTGAAATCGCTAACAAAGATAAAAGAGTCCTTTTTATCATCTTGTATACTAGTAATAATAGTAGGAAAACCATGGAATATAAAATAATCCATGTCTGGATTCGGTAGATTGAACACAAATAGAAGTTGTTATGCCTACCACAAACTGTTATTACCTGAATCTCATGACATCCACATTCATAGCAGGACTTATGATAAGTAAGGTACACAGTCCTGATATACACCACCATTCCATTGGTCCTAGTGATTAATCATGTTTCAACATTATTTGCTTCTTAAAACAAGTTATAAGGAGCTCGGGTGGGTTTCTCATATTAGAAACCTAGGTTTCTGAGCAGAAAAAAATATCATACTTCCTAGTCACAACTGTAAGTTCTTAAGTATTTGCATGAAGACTGCGAATATTGCAATACAGTAGCCGACATTGAGGAAATCTAGGACGAACTGGAACCGGTTTTCACTCAGTCTCTAGAGAGCATAAGAATTAATGATAATGAAAAATACATATTTTATAACTAATTAACAGGAATTAAATCAAAACAATATATTTTGAGGAAATGTAAATAAAGTGATTGATCAAACCCATAGACTATAGGAAAAAAAGTCAGAAAAACTGGTCAACATGGATTAGCCGAAACATGTAAGGCTAAATACCCTCCATGGTAGCCTTTTCAACTGAAGGCGGACAGTAAGGATGGTTTTGAGAAGAAATAGAATCAGATAAGGAAATGACTACCTCTATATAAACTACCAGGTCTCCGAGGCCCTTCTATTGAGACGGACCAATACACCATTGAAAAAAATGATAATAATAATAATAATAATAATAATAATAATAATAATAACAATAATAATAATAATAATAATAATAAGATAGAATAGTGTGTTTGAGTGTACCTTCAATCAAGAGAACTCTAACTCAAGACAGAGGAAGACCATAGTACGGAGGCTATGACATTACCCAAAACTAAAAACAATTATTTGATTTTTTAGTTTCCTTCTCATAGAAGAGCCACATACCATAGTTATAGTCTTTTTTTATCCATACCAAGAGGGAAGTAGCTACTGAACTATCACAGTACAGTAATTAGCCCCTTGAGCGATGAAGTGTTTGGTAATTTCAGTGTTGTCATGTGTATGAGGAAAGACGAGAATTTGTAAAGAATAGGCCCGACTATTCAGTATATATGTAGAATGAGATAATGTTCCGTAACTAGAGAGAGGGATCCAATGCATTACTGTCTGGCTGGTCAAAAGACCTAAAAACTCTCTATCGGTAGTATCTCTATTGCCAGCCTAATACCTACATGCAGGGAAAAGAAGACTGGGATTCATCTGGTCGTCTAAAACCTGAATATATCTTGCCAGATGAACTGCCTAGAGTACACCTCTGAAGAGCATGGGTCTGTATTCACATATTTTCCTTTTTTTGGGTGGGTGAACCATGTACCGCACATGCAACACACATGCTCGTATACTGGATTTTTTTTTGTATCAATCTCCCCTCGAATTGATAACCTGTTCATGCCTGCGTGTGTTTGTATCATTGTATATGAATACCTGTGTCGTTCTTAACTGGAACTGCTTCTATGTATACTCATGTTCGGCTCAAATAAAGTTAGTTGTTTTACGCCATCTCTCAGTTACCACCTTCACCTACACATGTACAAAAATAGTCTGGCCTATTTTTCACTACATTCTCTTCTGTTCCCATACACATGGCTACACAGATAGTACTAAAAAATTCTTCCTCGATCAAGGGATCAATAAATGCAATGTAATTGTTCTGGGGCTACTTTCCTTTTTGTGAGGTGGAATGGGCTCTTAAAATATGGTAAGCATCGATATTAAAAGAACTACACTCCAAAATCCAACCTTGTCACCTAGTCACGAGTAGTGTCCTGGCCATCCAATGTCATGGCTTATAGTTCTCTTGACTAAGAGTGCACCCGGACACACTATTTTATCTTATTTCTCTTCCTCTCGTTCCTTTTTTTTTATTTTTTATTATAAGGTTTTCAAAGTTTATATAGGAAACATCCAATCTAATGATGTTATTGTTCTAAAGATTCTTTTTTTTTTTTATTGTATATTACTTCCCCTGTATTTTGTATATTTCCTTGTTTCCTTTCGTCACTGGGCTATTTTTTCCTGTTGGAGCCGTTTGACTTATATAACATAGTCTTTCTAACTAGGGCTAATAATAATAATAATAATAATAGCAATAGATATAATAAATAGATATACAACTATATATATATATAAATATATATATATATATATATATATATATATATATATATATATATATATATATATATATATATATACATATACACACATGTATATATATATATATATATATATATGCATATATATATATATATATATATATATATATATATATATCTATATATATATATTATATATGTATATATATATATATATATACATATACACACACACCTTTATATATATATATATATATATATATATATATATATATATATATATATATATATATAAATATATATATATATATATATATATATATATATATATATATATATATATATATTTATATATATATATATATATATACATATATATATATATATATATTTATATTTATATATATATATATATATATATATATATGTATATATATATATATTATGTATATATATATATATATATATATATATATATATATATATATATATATATATATATACATAGCAAATTGAATTGCATATGACTCTTTACGATTTTTTATGGTGTTCATGTAAATTTACTCGAATATAATTACTCGAATTCTGCTTAAACTTCATATTTAAACTTACAGATCAATATTCAACAGTATTAAAACACATTTGGAGGTATCATCATCATCCATCATCATTCCAGCCTTCAAAAGTCCTTTGTTGGATGTAGGCCTTCCCCAGGTTCCTCCACAGACTTCTATCCCAAGGTATTCTGTGCCACTGTTGCTTATCTCGCCAGCGGGTTTTTTGTCTTCCTCGGTTTCTTGTGTATCCTCGGGGTGTCCAGAAGGTTGTTCGTGATGCCCATCGGTTGTCTGTCCTCCTGGCAATGTGCCCCGCCCAGTTCCATTTGAGCTTGCTAATGGCTTCAAGGATATCCATTACTTTAGTTTTTTGACGTATCCATTTAGCTGTTTTTCTATCCTTCCATGTTAGATTTAGCATAATTCTCTCATGTGCCCTCTGCATTGTTCGTAATTTAAGGGAAAGCTTTTTTGTTAGATTCCAAGTTTCGGCCCCATAGGTGACAGTGGGGAGGATACACTGATCATAGACTTTCCTTTTTAAGATGATAGGAATCTTCTTATTTTTTTAACACTCTACTGGCTTTATCAAACGCTTGCCAACCTAGGGTTATTCTTCTTTTTATTTCGCTCTCTTTACATGCGTCATGTAGAGAGATTCGTTGTCCTAGGTAGATGTAGTGGTCCACTTCCTCAATTTGTTGGTTTTCAATTTCAAGTATGTCATCTGCATTTTCAGTATATTTATTGCTCATGACTTTGGTCTTTTGGAAGTTCATGTGGAGGCCAATTGATTTGCTTGCTTCATTTAGCTCGGTGAGCATATGTTGAAGCTCTTCTTTGGTGTGAGCAATGATAATGATGGCATCAGCAAATCTTAGGTGACTTAGATATTCTCCATCTATTTTTATTCCTTTTTCTTGCCAGTTGAGTTGTTGGAAAGCTCTCTCCAGGCAGGCAGTAAACAGTTTGGGTGAGCTAGTGTCCCCTTGTCGGACACCTCTCTTGAGTTGGAATGGTTCAGAGTCCTTGTGGAGACGAATAAATGATGTTGCATGGTCATAGATGTGACTGAGTCAACTCCCTGTTCTTCCAGCGCTGACATGACCTCCTCAGTTTCAACCGAGTCAAATGCTTTGGTGTAATCTACAAGTGCTACTACTAGTGGTATCTTATATTCATTTGTTTTCTCAATGATTTGGTTTACTGTTTGTAGATGGTCAATTGTGGAGTAGCCTCTTCTAAAGCCCGCTTGTTCCCTTGGCTGATTTTCATCAAGCTTTCCTACAATTTGGTTGATAATAACTTTGGTGAAAGTTTTATAAATAACATTAAGGAGGCTGATTGGCCGTTGGTTGTTCATGTCCCTGGGGTCGCCTTTTTTGTAGAGTAGAATGAGGATAGCTTTATAATAGAACACCTCTAAAAAGGTCATGATATGAGAAAAAAAAATATTAAGTCATAAGAAGAAGGTTTATATTCAACACTGATTGACGAAGAGGAAACTTTGCTATTGGATCTGTCTGTTTGCGAAAATAAAAACTGACTTCTCAGTTATTTACAGAAAAAAGACAAGTGGAAATACATAAGTTACTCTAAAAAAAAAAATCAGGTTTATATGCAGCAAAGACTTTTACTTTTCATTAATATAAGACATGTAATAATCAGTGATTTCCCCATCAATTCTAAGTCATTTATACATTTCTTAGTTATGAAAATATATTCAAATTTATTTATGAGGAAATCCTGTAAAATTTGGGAGAGTTAACTTTCATTGTGTCATTATTTCGCTGTACCAAATATTTCCCAATACATATACTCTATTAAGCCAAAACTATAGCATAATTAAGATTATTGGATATCCGGTTAAATTGGTAAGCCTACTGAAATTTTTATTACGCTATGTCTATAGACAGGCTATTTGGGGGGCTTATCAGATTTTTCCAAGACAATCTCGTAATAGCAATAGCGATCCAACTAACCCTTTTCCCACAACAAATATAAAGTCTTACCGTTTCTATTGTTTTCCCCACACACAGAATAGAGGAAATCTTCTAATCCATATCAACAAATTACTAGAAAACTTTCAAAGCAATTTTTATCATTTTAATTGATATCTGAAGAAAAAATTCCTCAAAAATTTCTAGAATTTTCCAATATATAAGATAGAAAACAACAAATGCATCCATTTCTAATCCACTGCAGGACAAACGACTAAGGCAATTCACAATTCATGTCTGTGTTCGGCCAGTTTTCATCACCACACTGACCACTGCTGATTAGTGATGCTAGGAAACTTTAGCGTGATTGCTCAAAGGAAAGCAACCTAGTCACGGTGACCCTGATAAGTACAGCTTTGCTGATAATGGGGATACACAAACAAACCATTTTACCCTCTCAGAAAGGCATATATTGAACAAACTTCAGTTCAAATTTATATGCAATCCAAAAGAACACCCATACAATAGTGTTCATGGAAGATCTTTAAGTTTTTTTTCCTCAAAACATTTAACATATAACATAGAATGGCTGTCATGCACTGATATTTTATCCAACATTTATCGAATATAATATATTTACTTGCGATGCTTATTTCCTTATATGTGGTAAAATATTCATGAATTTGGTTGAATCTATGAACGCTGCGAATAACATAGCTCATATTAAGCAACTGTTGTCAAAACAGTTACCTTAGAGGTGTTCTTTCATTGTTTTTATATGTAAGGCCTGTTTTAACATTGTTACTGATCCAAAATTATTTTATTTTAATTGTTCATTAATTGTTGTGTATTTTATTTATTTCCTTTCCGTAATGGGCATTTTTCCCGGGTAGGAGCCCATGGGTCCATAGAATCCTGCTTTTCCATCTAGGGTTTTAGCTAAACTAGTAATAATAGTAATAATTATGTATTGAGTAGCTACTTATTCTGAAAATAAACACATTTGACTTTATACTAATTCTATACCATTTGTGTCTATGTGAAATTTCTTCGACAAAGTGAATTATATAGTTTCATAAAGCAAGTAGAGAGAGAGAGAGAGAGAGAGAGAGAGAGAGAGAGAGAGAATATTTTTTTCGGAGCTTGCTGTAGTAATGAAGTAATCTACCAGCATATATATGTATATATGTATATATATATATATATATATATAAATATATATACATATATATGCAGTATATATATATATATATATATAAATATATATTTATATATATATATATATATATATGTGTGTATATATATATATGTATATAAATATTTATACATATATATATATATATATATGTGTGTGTGTATATATATAGATGTATATAAATGTATATATATATATATATATATTTATATATATATATATATATATATATTTATATATATATATATATATATATACTGTATATATATATATATATACATATACATATATATGATGGTAGATTACTTCATTACTACAGTAAGCTCCGAAAAAAAGATTCTCTCTCTCTCTCTCTCTCTCTCTCTCTCTCTCTCTATATATATATATATATATACATACATATATATATATATATATATACATATATATATATATATATATATGAGATGTACGAGAAGGGAAGGTGGTGCAAGGTTGAATGTCATGTTGAATGGAGAGTTGCTTGAGGAGGTGGATCAGTTTAAGTACTTGGGGTCTGTTGTTGCAGCAAATGGTGGAGTGGAAGCAGATGTACGTCAGAGAGTGAATGAAGGTTGCAAAGTATTGGGGGCAGTTAAGGGAGTAGTAAAAAATAGAGGGTTGGGCATGAATGTAAAGAAAGTTCTATATGAGAAAGTGATTGTACCAACTGTGATGTATGGATCGGAGTCGTGGGGAATGAAAGTGATGGA
>NC_090753.1:18857053-18869553 GCF_036898095.1 Palaemon carinicauda
TTCGCCATTCTGGCCTACGCTAGGCCATGTAGCCTAGTCGTTTGGTCCTAGTACTTCATGCATGATTATGGTTTTTCCGAGTGTAATTAAAATTTTATTGAAGCTTTAGGCTATATTTTATACATTTTAGACTGTGTGGAATATTTCCAAGATAGTATACGAGTGAGTTTCGGTGATTTAGGTAATCGATTCTCTTGGTGCCTAGGCTAGTTGCTTATGGAGCCTTAGTATACTTTATCATACTCCCCGGTTGCTTTCTTTTCTTTGGAGAAGGTATGCAATCCCTTTCCCTCTGTTTAAGCCTTGGGCTTATCCCTAAGTGGTTTTTTCCGAATTTATTTTCGATAAAACTATACTGGGGTGTTACTGTACCTTCCTGTTCCTGTAGTATGGTTCAAGAGGGACAGAACAACAGAGTTTTTTAGTCTGAGTCTGTGTTGTCTGGCTTGGGGCTGAGTCCCCCTCGCTGACCTAACACAGACAAAGGGAGCTTAGCTCCCTTAGGTCACTACCGAAGGTTTCTGTGGATATGATTCCTTCTTTTGTGATCTACCAGACTAGTCCTTGTTGCTGTTCTCGGGGGAGGATAAGTTCTTTCCCTGGGAGTAGCAACGCCTTCCTTGCTTTGGTACTCTGGGAGCTGGCAAGTATTGCTGGCCTTCCCCCTTAGATCTCCCTTAGGCTAAGATAAGTTTCTTGGCTGCGGATGATCTGTCACTAAAGCAAGGTTGGCAGGACCCTCTTGTCCCTTCCCCCTCTTTTCTTCGTAATGGCCGAGCCATTACTGTACTGTACGTCGTTCTACATCTGGACCTAGTATAGGTTAGCATGTGGAATTGACTCAGCCCCTTGCCGGCTGGCAGAGCTGCTGGCCGGCAAGGGTCTTATGTTTTCGAGTGCTGCCCGGACCTCTCTTGGTCCCTCATCCATGCCTGCCTGTAGAGCCAGACGGCATTGGTCAGGAAGCCTGAATTAGTTTCTCCCCTTCCTTATATGCACTCTTTCGGTTGCCGGGCTTGGAGGTTGTGTACACTCTTATCCCGGCATCCATTCTATTTTTCTTCTAGTGCTGTACCTGACCCGGCTGCCGGCCTATGAGGCCGGCAGCCGGGCAGGTGTAGTCCTCTGGTTCTTTTGCTGCCGGATGGCATCGGTCTTGTACCTTTGCCGGCCGGCTTATGTCAGCCCTTGTCTGCCGGTCACCAAGAGTGTGGCCGGCAGCTGGGTACTACCTTGTGTAGTTGCTGGCCGGCAGCCATTGCCGGCCAACATTGGCTGTTACCGGCCGGCAGTTGCTGCCGACCGGCACAGGCATTTGAACCAGAGTGCTGCCGCCCTATAGCTGTTAAGTAATATACTTTAAAGCTAGTTGTGGTGTGTGCCGGCCAGCAAAGGCAGGCCGGCACACATCCCCCTATACTGTACTAGTATTCTTCAGTATAACATATACAGTAAGAAGAAAACTATGGTAAGGGTTTTGGTACAGCACTGTGTCTTCTAACACTATTTTGTTTTCTTGCACATCCCTTTGCTGTTGCCCTCAGATAGGAAGCTGAGTTCTTTCCTGTCTATTATCCAGGATTTTAAAATCATTGCTTAGGTGTGAGCTCCACCTGTTTCCTCTGGAAACCTTGCATTGGTTACTCTAGAAGAGATAAACCATTTTGATTTTATTATCTGGAAGGCTGCAACAATGGGTTGTGAGGGAAACACAAGTGTGTGTCTTTCCTTTATGAATTGTTATGCTATACTATGCATATCCAGTGATACATAGTTCACTTGATACTCATGGAAATTTCTTCTCTTTACAGGAGGACCCTCCGAAGTGCGGAAATGTTTTCTGCAACGTCCGCAGCAAGAACCTCTGCGGACATGAGTGTTGTAGGAGACACGCAGCATGCGCTGTCTCCAAGGATGATCTCCAGTATTGGGACCCTCAGGTATGTACTGTATGCACTAACCTGATTACTGAGGCTTTTGATTCCCCTAGAACGGCGAAATCAAGGGATATAGCAAGGGAGAAGCTTCGTACTTGGGTAAGGGGCTTCAAGAAGAACACCTCTGGCCCTTATCTTCCAAGTGAGAAGATGAGGGCATATCTTTTTCCCCAGGCATCAGCTGATGCAGTGATTCCCCAGCCTCAAGAGGAGATCCCTCAAGATCAAGTCCAGGTGGACGTGGAAGTCGCAGTCGCGATGCAAGACATCCAGTTAGATGACAGGATGTCTGACCTGGACGAACGTTTGGAACAAGACCTCCTGGCAGAAGGTCAGGATGAAGTTCAAACCCCGGATGTCGTAGAGGATGAGGTCGACGAGGTGTCGGCTACTCCGGTTCAGATTCCGGAGCCTATCCCCTCAACATCGGCCGGTCTCCCAATAGAACTGGGACAGGCCCTCTCTTCGATTGTTGGAATGATCCAACAAATGCAGAAGGAGAATCAGGAGAAGGCGGCTGCTATGGAACTGCGTATGCAGTCCCTGGCAGAATCACGTGGGCCCCGGAAAAGGCTCAATGTGAAAGACCTTCCCTTATGCTCAGATGCTAACCCATGGAGGTATGCTGAGCACATGCCGATGACGACTGGAAAGATCGTCATCTCGGATAAGCTGGGTTCAGTTCCCCTAGAGGAGGTGGAATTCTGGCCCAGCAAGGCATCATATCCGGACTGCTATGTCCGGCTGAGAAAAGAACCAGCTTCAAGGGAGGAGACAGAGCCGAAGGAGGTCATAATTATGGACCACGCTAAGGCTCAAGCCCTACTTTCATCCTCGATGAAAGAGAGGGGCTTCTCTAACTCGAAGGTAGCTGCATTGAGCAAGAAGCTCCCTTCTTTTGTGTCCTCTCCTGCTAGAGCCTTCCCCTTTTTACAGAAAGGGTTTGCGGCTGTCCTAAAGGCAGTCGAGGCCGGCAAGCCTTGCCACTCCCTGGAGGAGTGTAAACCCTTGTCGCTGGCCCTGCCTATGGACCACAAAGACTGGAAGGATGTCCATCTGACATTCTCAGTGGGAAAGTTGGAGGCTGATATTGCCGGACGGCAATTCGGCGAGGACCTCCCCAAGCTGTCCGACTCTCTTTTACGAAGAGAGTTCGAGACAAAAGAAAGACTGGCTGCCTCAATGTCTCATCAGACTACTCTTGAGACGATGGCAAGTGACCCCAAGGTCCATGAAATGTTCATGGTAGTGGCTAAGTCTCACCTAGCCACAGTGACGAAGGACCTTTATAGCTTCGTCAAGGCAAGGAGAGCTTGCAGGGAGTTCGTGTTCACCGGGGCTACGGTGAGACACGAGCCAAGGAAGTTAATCTCCTCCAACATTTGGGGAAAAGACCTCTTCCCTACCGATGTGGTCAAAGAAGTTGTTGAAAAGGCCGCCGTGGAGAATAGAAACCTTCTCCAGAAGTGGGGCCTGGCTATCAAAAGAAAGTCTTCCCCGGATGAGGGTCCTCAACCAAAGAGGAAGAATATGAGGACTAGGCTACCGTCTCGGCCAGCCAAACCTTTTAGACAGCAACAGCAACTGCAATTGCCATTGCCTCCAGTGCCCCAGATGGTGGCACAAACCCCGACTACTTTTCAGTGGGTACCCCAGGCTGTGCCAGGTCAGTCAACCACATTCACCCCAACGTTCGAAGGACAGTCTTCTTCCTTTCGTGCAAAACCTAGAGGAGCAGCCAGAGGCTCGTCTAGGCGCCCCTCAAGGGGAAGGGGATTCAGAGGTGGTCGTGGTCAGGGAGGCAAGACCTCAGGACGGCAGTCCAAGTGAAACGATACCGGTAGGAGGGAGACTGATGAAATTTTGGGATCGCTGGACCTTCGATCCCTGGGCCCAAAGCCTACTCAAGAATGGACTGGGCTGGAGCTGGTACAGCACTCCACCCCCGTGCCTTCGGTTTTTCCAACACTCCACCCCCGTTCTGGAGGAGTACGTTCAAGAACTGTTGGAGAAAAAGGTGAGCCGAAAGGTGAAGTCCATCAAATTCCAAGGGAGGCTGTTTTGTGTTCCCAAGAAAGACTCGGAAAAACTCAGAGTCATTCTGGACTTGTCGCCACTCAACAAGTTCATAGTGAATTGCAAATTCAAGATGCTAACACTGCAACACATAAGGACCTTACTGCCCAAGAGGGCATACTCAGTCTCTATAGACTTGTCAGACGCCTATTGGCACATTCCAATCAGCCGTCGACTCTCCCCCTACCTAGGGTTCAGGCTACAACGGAGACTATAGGCCTTCAGAGCCATGCCATTCGGGCTAAACATAGCCCCAAGGATTTTCACGAAGCTTGCGAGCGCAGCTCTCAAACAATTACGCCTAAAGGGAATTCAGGTAGTAGCCTACCTGGACGACTGGCTGGTGTGGGCAGCATCCGAGACCGAATGCTTGCAAGCTTCCAGTCAGGTGATCCAGTTCCTAGAGTACCTAGGCTTCAAGATCAACAGAAAAAAGTCTCGACTTTCTCCATCCCAAAAGTTCCAGTGGCTGGGAATCCACTGGGACCTTTTGTCACACAGTTTCTCCATCCCGACGAAGAAAAGGAAGGAGATAGCGGGCTCTGTCAAGAGACTTCTAGATTCCGAAAGGATATCAAGACGCGAACAGGAGAGGGTACTAGGCTCTCTCCAGTTTGCTTCAGTGACAGACCCAGTGCTAAGAGCACAGCTAAAGGATGCAACCGGAGTTTGGAGAAGGTATGCATCAAACTCGCGAAGAGATCTGAGAAGACCAGTGCCGCCTCGGCTACGTACTCTTCTCAGGCCTTGGTCCCAAGCCAGACATCTAAAGAAGTCGGTTCTTCTTCAGCCACCTCCCCCGTCGATGACGATTCACTCAGACGCCTCAAAGGAGGGATGGGGAGGTCACTCTCATCGGGAAAAAAGTCCAGGGGACTTGGTCCAAGCTATTCAGGACCTTTCATATAAACTTTCTAGAAGCTATGGCAGTGCTCCTTACCTTAAAGAAAGTCTCCCCGCGTCACTCGATCCACATAAGATTGGTGATGGACAGCGAGGTGGTTGTGAGATGCTTGAATCGACAAGGGTCGAGGTCACCACCTCTCAACCAGGTGATGTTAGCCATTTTCCGATTGGCGGAAAAGAAGAAGTGGTACCTGTCGGCAGTTCACCTTCAAGGAGTCCGCAATGTGACAGCGGACGCTCTATCCAGTTCACACCGATAGAGTCGGAATGGTCCTTAGACGCAGGATCATTCTCCTTCATTCTGAATCAAGTCCCAGAACTGCAGATAGACCTCTTTGCGACGAAAGACAACAAGAAGTTGCCCCTGTACGTGTCCCCGTACGAGGACCCCTTAGCGGAAGCAGTGGACGCGATGTCCCTCGACTGGAACAGATGGTCCAGGATTTATCTGTTCCCTCCTCACAACCTTCTGTTGAGGGTCCTCAACAAACTGAGATCCTTCAAGGGGGTAGCGGCAATAGTGGCCCACAAGTGGCCGAACAGTATGTGGTTCCCCTTGGCGTTGGAACTACAGATGAAGTTTCTGCCGCTACCACATCCAGCTCTGACCCAGCGAGTCCAGAAGTCGACTGTCTGCGCTTCATTACAGAAAACCCGGACCCTGCAGCTCATGATTTTCTCGCCCTTGCGGTGAGAAAGCGTTTCGGGATTTCGAAAGCCAGCATAGACTTCCTAGAGGAATATAAGTGCAAATCGACTAGAAGGCAATATGAGTCATCTTGGAGAAAATGGGTGGCCTTTGTAAAGGCAAAGAATCCGCAGGAGATCTCAACAGACTTCTGCTTATCTTTCTTCATCCACCTCCATGGCCAAGGGTTGGCAGCTAACACGATTTCAGTGTGTAAATCTGCTTTGATGAGACCCATTTTATTTGCCTTCCAGATCGACCTAGGTAACGAGATCTTTAATAAAGTTCCGAAAGCCTGCGCTAGGCTCAGACCTTCAGCACCTCCAAAGCCCATCTCATGGTCTTTAGACAAAGTTCTTCATTTCGCCTCCCTGTTGAGCAATGAAGAATGTGCGTTAAAGGATTTGACGCAAAAAGTTATTTTCCTATTTGCACTCACGTCCGGGGCCAGGGTTAGTGAGATCGTAGCCCTCTCGAGAGAGGCAAGTCGTGTTCAGTTCCTGGATGGGGGGGATCTGAACCTGTTTCCGGATCCTACGTTTCTCGCCAAGAATGAGTTACCCACCAACAGGTGGGGTCCCTGGAGAATCTGCCCTCTGAAAGAAGATGCATCTCTATGTCCAGTAGAATGCCTAAAGGTCTATCTTCGTAGAAACTTCAGACTTCAAGGGTGGTCAACTATTCAGGGGAGAAACATCAGGCTCAAATTTATCTCTGAATCAACTCAGAGCGAAAATCACATATTTTATTCGCAGAGCGGATCCTGACAGTACACCCGCAGGTCACGATCCGAGGAAAGTTGCCTCATCCCTAAATTTCTTTAATTGTATGGATTTTGAACATCTCCGTTCATACACGGGCTGGAAGTCTTCCAGGGTGTTCTTTCGCCACTATGCGAAGCAAGTAGAGGAACTTAAGAGATCTGTGGTAGCAGTGGGCCGTGTAGTTAACCCTACTGTTTAACTCTGCGAGGAACAGTGGTCTTAATTGGGACGATTAAGTCCAGGGCGAGTGTGTAGGTACATACTGTACTACAAACTAAATGAGGGCACCAAGTGCCAGCATAAACTGTTCCTTCTTTCAAAGGTGAACCTAGCATAAGTACAGACATGTGTGCCGAGCGTTTCTAACGCTAATGTGATTGATTTGTAATACAGACTTTTATGACTTGATACCTCGGTATCTTATTAAAGTGGCGTTTAATGGTTTTTCTTTCAGATAAACAAGTTCTGTTTACTATCATACTTATGCTTAAAGTTTTGGGTTATCCTCTTATATATATATATATATATATATATATATATATATATATATATATATATATATATATATATATATATATATATATATATATATATATATATATATATATATATATATATATATTTGTTGTTAACCTGTCTGTTTATTGTCTGTCAATAAACTTGTCCTTGAGAACCTTGCGTCTCTTTCACCTGTGTCAATTTATTGGTATAATTGAGCATTTAATTCTATGTATCTTATCTGGGATAATTCTGGTAGAATTGTTCTGTTATGCAAGCTATGTTGCATTGGTTTATGTAGTCCCCTAATGGGAGGACTCCGTCCCATAAGGGACGAGGGCGGTTTTATTAGTTTCTTCCTATGCGGATATAAACCTTTGTCCAATACAAGTATTGTGCGGATTACTGGTCAATATATTGACGCAGTGGTTCTATACAAACTATGCTTTACTTAATATAGGGCGACACCACTATATTACCATGCCTGGTATTCATACATAGGTATATGTACTCTTCGAGACTTTTCCAGAGTCTAGTAGGACTCTTCCCTGTAGGGGGCAGGAAGCTCTAACATAGTTTATAGTTAGTTGAAAAGATGTATAACGGTAACATCTTAGGTCTCTAGGTCTAGTCGACCGGGAAAAAATTACCTCCGGGGAGTACGGCACGTTCTGAGAATCCACAGATACAGTAATGCTCTGGTACACTTCCATCAGGACGACATGGCTTGAGCCCAAAAAACGGATTTTGAGCGAAGCGAAAAATCTATTTTTGGGTGAGATGGCCATGTCGTCCTGATGGACCCGCCCTTGCCTTTCTAAGAAAGGGCTGTAGGACCCCTCCCTACATACAGTATCTGTAGCACCTCCTGTACGCTACAAGGAATACAGATGGCGCCAGGATTGGCGCCAGGCACGCATACGAATCGGAGGATAGGGAAGCCTTGGGAGCGGCTCCCCTTTTTCTTTCCCGAATTCGTATCTCGCCAATCACCTCCTACGAGACGAAATCTCTGTCCAGGATGTAGATTGCCATGTGGCGTGTCTAGAATACGTCCTCTGATATGTCGCGATATCCCTTTCACGAGGGATACTCGCTCCAGGAGTTAGAATTCTGGTACCTTAAGGTAAATTCTCTGGGAATATCGCCGTAGTTGTAATATACCCTAGGAAGCTACCCTATAGGAACTTCCATCAGGACGACATGGCCATCTCACCCAAAAATAGATTTTTCGCTTCGCTCAAAATCCGTTTCTTCAGTATAACATATACAGTAAGAAGAAAACTATGGTAAGGGTTTTGGTGCAGCACTGTGTCTTCTAACACTATTGTGTTTTCTTGCACATCCCTTTGCTGTTGCCCTCAGATAGGAAGCTGAGTTCTTTTCTGTCTATTATCCAGGATTTTAAAATCATTGCTTAGGTGTGAGCTCCACCTGTTTCCTCTGGAAACCTTGCATTGGTTACTCTAGAAGAGATAAACCATTTTTGATTTTATTATCTGGAAGGCTGCAGCAATGGGTTGTGAGGGAAACACAAGTGTGTGTCTTTCCTTTATGAATTGTTATGCTATACTATGCATATCCAGTGATACATAGTTCACTTGATACTCATGGAAATTTCTTCTCTTTACAGGAGGACCCTCCGAAGTGCGGAAATGTTTTCTGCAACGTCCGCAGCAAGAACCTCTGCGGACATGAGTGTTGTAGGAGACACGCAGCATGCGCTGTCTCCAAGGATGATCTCCAGTATTGGGACCCTCAGGTATGTACTGTATGCACTAACCTGATTACTGAGGCTTTTGATTCCCCTAGAACGGCGGAATCAAGGGATATAGCAAGGGAGAAGCTTCGTACTTGGGTAAGGGGCTTCAAGAAGAACACCTCTGGCCCTTATCTTCCAAGTGAGAAGATGAGGGCGTATCTTTTTCCCCAGGCATCAGCTGATGCAGTGATTCCCCAGCCTCAAGAGGAGATCCCTCAAGATCAAGTCCAGGTGGACGTGGAAGTCGCAGTCGCGATGCAAGACATCCAGTTAGATGACAGGATGTCTGACCTGGACGAACGTTTGGAACAAGACCTCCTGGCAGAAGGTCAGGATGAAGTTCAAACCCCGGATGTCGTAGAGGATGAGGTCGACGAGGTGTCGGCTACTCCGGTTCAGATTCCGGAGCCTATCCCCTCAACATCGGCCGGTCTCCCAGTAGAACTGGGACAGGCCCTCTCTTCGATTGTTGGAATGATCCAACAAATGCAGAAGGAGAATCAGGAGAAGGCGGCTGCTATGGAACTGCGTATGCAGTCCCTGGCAGAATCACGTGGGCCCCGGAAAAGGCTCAATGTGAAAGACCTTCCCTTATGCTCAGATGCTAACCCATGGAGGTATGCTGAGCACATGCCGATGACGACTGGAAAGATCGTCATCTCGGATAAGCTGGGTTCAGTTCCCCTAGAGGAGGTGGAATTCTGGCCCAGCAAGGCATCATATCCGGACTGCTATGTCCGGCTGAGAAAAGAACCAGCTTCAAGGGAGGAGACAGAGCCGAAGGAGGTCATAATTATGGACCACGCTAAGGCTCAAGCCCTACTTTCATCCTCGATGAAAGAGAGGGGCTTCTCTAACTCGAAGGTAGCTGCATTGAGCAAGAAGCTCCCTTCTTTTGTGTCCTCTCCTGCTAGAGCCTTCCCCTTTTTACAGAAAGGGTTTGCGGCTGTCCTAAAGGCAGTCGAGGCCGGCAAGCCTTGCCCCTCCCTGGAGGAGTGTAAACCCTTGTCGCTGGCCCTGCCTATGGACCACAAAGACTGTAAGGATGTCCATCTGACATTCTCAGTGGGAAAGTTGGAGGCTGATATTGCCGGACGGCAATTCGGCGAGGACCTCCCCAAGCTGTCCGACTCTCTTTTACGAAGAGAGTTCGAGACAAAAGAAAGACTGGCTGCCTCAATGTCTCATCAGACTACTCTTGAGACGATGGCAAGTGACCCCAAGGTCCATGAAATGTTCATGGTAGTGGCTAAGTCTCACCTAGCCACAGTGACGAAGGACCTTTATAGCTTCGTCAAGGCAAGGAGAGCTTGCAGGGAGTTCGTGTTCACCGGGGCTACGGTGAGACACGAGCCAAGGAAGTTAATCTCCTCCAACATTTGGGGAAAAGACCTTTTCCCTACCGATGTGGTCAAAGAAGTTGTTGATAAGGCCGCCGTGGAGAATAGAAACCTTCTCCAGAAGTGGGGCCTGGCTATCAAAAGAAAGTCTTCCCCGGATGAGGGTCCTCAACCAAAGAGGAAGAATATGAGGACTAGGCTACCGTCTCGGCCAGCCAAGCCTTTTAGACAGCAACAGCAACTGCAATTGCCATTGCCTCCAGTGCCCCAGATGGTGGCACAAACCCCGACTACTTTTCAGTGGGTACCCCAGGCTGTGCCAGGTCAGTCAACCACATTCACCCCAACGTTCGAAGGACAGTCTTCTTCCTTTCGTGCAAAACCTAGAGGAGCAGCCAGAGGCTCGTCTAGGCGCCCCTCAAGGGGAAGGGGATTCAGAGGTGGTCGTGGTCAGGGAGGCAAGACCTCAGGACGGCAGTCCAAGTGAAACGATACCGGTAGGAGGGAGACTGATGAAATTTTGGGATCGCTGGACCTTCGATCCCTGGGCCCAAAGCCTACTCAAGAATGGACTGGGCTGGAGCTGGTACAGCACTCCACCCCCGTGCCTTCGGTTTTTCCAACACTCCACCCCCGTTCTGGAGGAGTACGTTCAAGAACTGTTGGAGAAAAAGGTGAGCCGAAAGGTGAAGTCCATCAAATTCCAAGGGAGGCTGTTTTGTGTTCCCAAGAAAGACTCGGAAAAGCTCAGAGTCATTCTGGACTTGTCGCCACTCAACAAGTTCATAGTGAATTGCAAATTCAAGATGCTAACACTGCAACACATAAGGACCTTACTGCCCAAGAGGGCATACTCAGTCTCTATAGACTTGTCAGACGCCTATTGGCACATTCCAATCAGCCGTCGACTCTCCCCATACCTAGGGTTCAGGCTACAACGGAGACTATACGCCTTCAGAGCCATGCCATTCGGGCTAAACATAGCCCCAAGGATTTTCACGAAGCTTGCGAGCGCAGCTCTCAAACAATTACGCCTAAAGGGAATTCAGGTAGTAGCCTACCTGGACGACTGGCTGGTGTGGGCAGCATCCGAGACCGAATGCTTGCAAGCTTCCAGTCAGGTGATCCAGTTCCTAGAGTACCTAGGCTTCAAGATCAACAGAAAAAAGTCTCGACTTTCTCCATCCCAAAAGTTCCAGTGGCTGGGAATCCACTGGGACCTTTTGTCACACAGTTTCTCCATCCCGACGAAGAAAAGGAAGGAGATAGCGGGCTCTGTCAAGAGACTTCTAGATTCCGAAAGGATATCAAGACGCGAACAGGAGAGAGTACTAGGCTCTCTCCAGTTTGCTTAAGTGACAGACCCAGTGCTAAGAGCACAGCTAAAGGATGCAACCGGAGTTTGGAGAAGGTATGCATCAAACGCGCGAAGAGATCTGAGAAGACCAGTGCCGCCTCGGCTACGTACTCTTCTCAGGCCTTGGTCCCAAGCCAGACATCTAAGGAAGTCGGTTCTTCTTCAGCCACCTCCCCCGTCGATGACGATTCTTTCAGACGCCTCAAAGGAGGGATGGGGAGGTCACTCTCATCGGAAAAAAGTCCAGGGGACTTGGTCCAAGCTATTCAGGACCTTTCATATAAACTTTCTAGGAGCTATGGCAGTGCTCCTTACCTTAAAGAAAGTCTCCCCGCGTCACTCGATCCACATAAGATTGGTGATGGACAGCGAGGTGGTTGTGAGATGCTTGAATCGACAAGGGTCGAGGTCACCACCTCTCAACCAGGTGATGTTAGCCATTTTCCGATTGGCGGAAAAGAAGAAGTGGTAACTGTCGGTAGTTCACCTTCAAGGAGTTCGCAATGTGACAGCGGACGCTCTATCCAGGTTCACACCGATAGAGTCGGAATGGTCCTTAGACGCAGGATCATTCTCCTTCATTCTGAATCAAGTCCCAGAACTGCAGATAGACCTCTTTGCGACGAAAGACAACAAGAAGTTGCCCCTGTACGTGTCCCCGTACAAGGACCCCTTAGCGGAAGCAGTGGACGCGATGTCCCTCGACTGGAACAGATGGTCCAGGATTTATCTGTTCCCTCCTCACAACCTTCTGTTGAGGGTCCTCAACAAACTGAGATCCTTCGAGGGGGTAGCGGCAATAATGGCCCACAAGTGGCCGAATAGTATGTGGTTCCCCTTGGCGTTGGAACTACAGATGAAGTTTGTGCCGCTACCACATCCAGTTCTGACCCAGCGAGTCCAGAAGTCGACTGTCTGCGCTTCATTACAGAAAACCCGGACCCTGCAGCTCATGATTTTCTCCCCCTTGCGGTGAGAAAGCGTTTCGGGATTTCGAAAGCCAGCATAGACTTCCTAGAGGAATATAAGTGCAAATCGACTAGAAGGCAATATGAGTCTTCTTGGAGAAAATGGGTGGCCTTTGTAAAGGCAAAGAATCCGCAGGAAATCTCAACAGACTTCTGCTTATCTTTCCTCATCCACCTCCATGGCCAAGGGTTGGCAGCTAACAC
>NC_090753.1:18874553-18882053 GCF_036898095.1 Palaemon carinicauda
GGTCTGAGGAGGATACACTACACTCACACATTTGGTGTCAAATCTTTTTCTTTAGTGGATGTTTTCATCTTTGAGTGTCGACATATATAAACATTATTTTATAATAGCGTACGGAACCAGTCGAAATAACTAGATATTTAGGATGATATACACGCACACCCACAGAAAGATTCAACAATTCTCAAACACTTCCCCTTTCCTAACTACAGCACGGCATTTGTGGTATTCCAGTGTGCCTCTCATGGATCCCTACTGTAAACAGGGCATGACTACTCCCTCTGGCACGATGCTAAGATGCCAGAAAACTCAAAATCAATTGATCGCTCTGACACTTTCCAGAGGTATGTGGTGAGACTTAGTAGTTACATGTCTGACAATGCAACTCAGCGTGACCGTAAGAAATATATATATATATATATGTGTGTGTGTGTGTGTGTGTGTGTGTTTGTATGTGTGTGTTTGTGCGTGTGGGTACGTGTGTGTGTTTGTGTGTGTGGGTATATATATATATATATATATATATATATATATATATATATATATATATATATATATATATATATATATATATATTAACATTATGCAGGAGAGTGTTTTTAAGATTATGAAACTATGTTTAATTTGCTTCGCATTATTTATGAAGAAAAATCGTTATTATTAAGAAACTCATCAAGCAAACTACGCTGTTTTAAATTGGATGAAACATTAGTTAAGACGAGATAGGGAATATAGTTTCATCCAAAACATGAAGTTTTGATAGCATTATAATTAGCGACCAAGGTTTTGAAGATGTGAGAAGTTGTTAGTCATATCGACTAAGTAAACTTTACTAACCGGTTTATTAGGAGAGGTTAGAAGACCGTATGACTTTTGTACAATAATTCTCATATATCTATATCTATAAAGTATCGATTAATACATAATATTTTAATAGATATATTTTTAAGGTACGTCTGTCACTCTAAATATTACTCTATTGGGGGATTTCATCTTATAAATCAAATCATTTATGAACCATATTTCTTATAATCTTCTGCTATCAACGTCACTAGCAGAAACTTTTTTTTCTTTTTTCCTTCTTTACACTTAATGTGCTTAATGTACTTCTGACTATTTTCTCACCTGGCCACTTTCTCACTTTGAATATAACTACTATTTTAGATTGAATCCTATAAATCCATTGATTTACTCAAAATATTTTGTTAATAAAAGACTCTGAATTTCTCTAGTAAGGCATTATCTTTTATTATAAGTAATGTAACTTGTATTATTATCTCGACCTGCCCCTTTCTGATGTTCAGTAATTTTCCATCAAATAACATGTCAGTCAAGTAGTATCTACATATATGGAGATTCTATTTTCCAATTAGTGCTTACGTCAATCACAGAGTTTTTGCGGTGTCCAGAGTTATCAATTTCTATCAATTGATAATCGTGATTATCAACAGGTAATTATGCAATGCCTACCTCTACTATGGTTGTCGTGCGTTAATAATGTTCCTCAATTGGTAATTATTCCTCTAAAAGGAATAAATAAGTTGGGATTGTGTCTAAAAGCAGTCATTTTCATTTTCAACAGTGATTGGGTCTGCTAAGAATACTTAAGTCTAAAAGTGGTCATATATATTAAGGGGGAAATGTGTCTTACTTAATGGTAATTATGTCAATTACTGCGTTATTAGAACAGGTAAGAATGGTATCAAATAGTTTGATTTCTCTTTCGCACATACAGCTGGATACAGGAATTTCAGGTACACCTCGCTCTGACTAGGTGCCCCCAGCAACACCTTTCTGTAAAGAGAGTTCGCGTGTTTAGCTACGGCCGCCTCTCTGTCATTTCTCCCTACACAATCTGTTTGGTTACGGGCCATGAAGTAAGGGTGTGACAGTGTGCACTTCTTCGGAGTGAGGTGTGCTAGGGACTCCTGTGTCCAATTGTACCTGAATTGCTTACGTTTATAAAGTCGCTGATTAATGGCAGAGGCAAGGGGCTATGACAAGACTCTAGAGACTGACCACATATGGATATGGATATGATAAGCGCCCAATCTCCTTCTCTGCCCAAGCTAAGACCAGGGAAAGCCAGGTTACGGCTGCTGATAAGTCGGCAAACATAACTATAGGTTCCCGCCCACCACCCTTACCTCACAAGGATGATGATGTTGCAGACCCCACAAAAAACTATTGAGCGTGAGCTAGTCAAGAACCCAATTTCAGCAGATATCTAAGCAGGGATGTTTCAAGTAGGTGATAGGGATTTTATACATTACGTTTATAAAAGGGACCAACTAATCTTCATGTCGCTTACTATTGTCTAAACACATATTGAAATATCTATTCGCCTGTAATCATACGGAGTAATATAGATTAAAAAGCTAAGCATATGGAACCCTTTACATGAATAACATATGAAGACAGAAAGCACTTTCAACGCAGTAAACTGAAAGATATGCAAATGGCGCAGCACTTGTGCTCGGTGAAACAAGTCCAGGCTCACTAATCACATATAATAGGCAAATTACTCAAGCTGAATAGCTTCCTCTCTGGAACTAAGAGCAGAAGAGGAACACCATTTGTGTCTTGTTAGAGGGCAGATGTTTATTAGACAGCAAAACAAAACCACTCCCTCCTTTAAGAGTGGCTTGGTAAAGTCTGGATATAATGGGTTAATTTCACTCTCTTAAAATTGGTTGCTTACTCTGGTGTCATGATTCATTCGTTTCACTCCTTTAAGAGTGGCTGGTTATTGTGTGGTTATAAATTATTCGTACACATCATCATCATCACCATCATAACTTTCTCATCCTACGCCTATTGATAAAAAGGGCGTTGTTTAGATTTTGCCAGTCATCTTTATCTTGAGCCTTTTAATCAATTACCCCCCCCCCCCCCATTTCATCATCCACTTCAACCTCATAGTCCTCAGCCATGTAGGCCTAGGTCTTCCGAATCTTCTAGTGCATTCCGGAGCCCATGGTCCTTAATCATTCATAAAGATTGATAAATGATTAGGAAAATTGAAAAAAAAAGTAAAATGAAAATTAAATATTTTAACAGTTTCGCCGTGACGACAAGACTGCAATCTCTTTCCAGTAAGTGAATTGTTACTCTTTCCATACCAGTCATGCAGAAAAACGATAAAAGAAAAATTTATCAATAACAAAAAACAAAAATGGTATTGATGTAATATATGGGAAGTATTTATTTCATTTAAAGTAATTAATATTATCCACAACTGATATTACCATTGGGCTCTACATTGAGGTTTAGCGCATTTTTTTTCCTCTTAGTTTTCAAGTGCTGCCAATAGGGATATATTACATTATCTATATATGGTTTTCTTGAATAATAGATTTTAATGAAAAGAAAACACATATAATGATATAGCTAACTATCTATCTATCTATCTATCTGTATATACATACATACATACATACAAACATATATATATATATATATATATATATATATATATATATATATATATATATATATATATATATATATATGTGTGTGTGTGTGTGTGTGTGGTATATATATATATATATATATATATATATATATATATATATATATATATATATATATAATATATATATATATATATATATATATATATATATATATATATATATATATATATATAAATATGTATATATATATACATATATATATATATATATATATATATATATATATATATATATATATATATATGTGTGTGTGTGTGTGTGTGTGAGTGTGTGTGATTTTGTGTGTGTGTGTGTGTGTGTATAGTAGGTTGCCCAAGACACCAGCCAGGGGTTGAAGGTCTACCGCTAGAGAGTCATTGGGTCCTTTACCTTGTCAAACACTACAGCATTGGATCCCGCTCTATGGTTAATGCTCAATCAATCCTTTGCCTAAACAATCAAAGAATAGTCTGACCAATTCTCTACAAACTTCCATCTGCCCTCATACACCTTAAACGCAGAAAATACAACACGATTCCTCTTTACTCTACAGGTTAAATACTGCACTGTTATTGCTCAATGGTTATGTACCAACCGTGTATCACACAATTGTACATAATTATTTTGTATATATTATGCTTGTATGTGCGCTCTTCCCTCGCACTAAAAAGAACCTGAATGATCATGTCTCCGGTTTTGCTCTGTAACATTGTCTGTCTCTCGAACATGTTATGTCCTGTTGCCTTGAGGTTTTGTATATAAAGGAGAGTGTTCCTTAAAAAACAACTCAGTTGATTGCAACCTGCCTTTGAGTTCACAACCCTCTCTCGGCCCGTCACATTGGTGACCCCGGAAGTCGACTCGCTCCCACCACCTTCCACCCCCCACCCCCCTCGCCCCTTCATCGTTGGTACTATGGCGGACTCTACGGCAGTTGGTGCTGCAGCCGCTCCATTCAAACTTTCATCGTTTGCCAGCGGAGAGGCGTTTGCTTGGTTTCAGCGTGCAGAAGTCCAGTTTCGTATCAGGGGCATGACTCGCTCAACCACCAAAGCGGATTATGTTCTCGCGGCGATACCCGAGGACACCTTCCCAGAAATATCCGACTGGGTTTGTGAACAAAGAGACACCCCAATAGCGTATGACGCCCTCAAAACATACCTTCTGCAGCAGTACTCGCCGTCGCCAGCCGCCCGTATAGCAAAGCTTTTTCAGCTCTCGCAACAACCGTTGGGGGACCAAAGGGCTTTGCTTGCCCTCAGAGAAATGACCAGTATCGCTCACCTTCAACCTGCCGCAGACGGCTCTCCTCGTGAGGTGAACCTACTTCGTGCACTTTGGATACGCCGTTTACCTGAACCTGTACGCGCTGCCATACCCAACGTCGATAGTTTACCCATAAAGGACTTGATGACCAAATCCGACGCCCTTATGGACAGCCACTTCAAGACCTCCATCTACGCCTCCACCCCTGACGACGAGGATGCCTATTCAACGTCAACCGAAGCTGACATGAATGCCGTAGGACATACACGCCTACCCCGTGACGTGCTGAAGCGGCGACAAAGCCGTCCACCACCCACCAATCGCTCGCGCCCCAACGAACGACTTCTACAGCCACTTACTACCTCCCATCCGCCGCAGTTTTGCTACTACCAATTCAGATTCGGAGCAACCGCGAAGAAATGTGCCAAGGATTGTCAGTGGCCAAAAAACGTGTAAGTAGGCCAACGCTTGTGGCGGTAGCCTCCCGTGTTTTTAATCTTTTCTTTTTACAGGATGCAGGAACGGGCGTGCGATTTTTGGTAGACACGGGTGCTTGTCGTTCTCTTTTGCCAAGGAAACTCTTCAAGGCACGACGTAGTCTGTCTACATCTGCCGACGTCCGCTTGGTAGCTGCCAACAGATCTGCGATACCCACCTACGGTTACGAGAACCTCACATTATCGTTCGGAAACGGTAAATTCAATTGGAAGTTTCTCGTTGCTGACGACACAGTGCCAATCCTCGGTGCGGATTTCCTCTCTCATTTCCACCTTCTGGTCGATGTCGCCCACCGACGATTGGTCAACGCAGACTCGTACTTGTCGACACCTCTTCAACCCAACCCCTCTAACCTCGCTCTCCACATCAGCGCACCCACGGATGCCTACGCCCACCTCCTCACGTCGTACCCGGAAGTTTTCCGTGCAAAACTTTGCCAAACGCCCACGGTTCCTGCCAAGCACGGTATTTATCACCATATCAAGACGACGGGACCCCCAGTCTTCGCAAAATTCAGACGTCTGGCACCGGAACGATTGGCAGCCGCCAAACAGACGTTCGCTAAAATGGAGGAAATGGGCCTTTGCCAAAAGGCCTCCAGCCCATGGTCGTCACCCTTACACATCGTTCTGAAGAAAGACGGCTCCCTCCGTCTGTGCGGGGATTACAGGCGCCTGAACATGCAAACAGAACCGGATTACTACCCCCTCCCAAACATTGCCGACGTGACCTCCTACCTGCACAAAGCGAAGGTTTTCTCTACGCTCGACCTCCTGAAGGGGTATTATCAGGTGCCTATGAACCAAGAAGACATCCCCAAGACCGCCATCACCACTCCCTTTGGTACATACACCTTCAATTACTCCTGTTTTGGCCTTCGTTTCAACGTCTCATGGATGGCATCTTAGGGGACCTCCCTTTCTGTGTATGTTATGTGGATGACATACTTGTGTTCTCCTCCTCAAAAGAGGAACACCTCCGTCACCTGCGCATTGTGCTCGACCGCCTGCAACAAAACAGCCTTATAGTCCGGTACCACAAGTGTACCTTTGGCGCCAACGAAGTGTCGTTCTTAGGGCACCGTATCTATCCTGAAGGAGTCCATCCACTCCCTGAGAAGGTAGCAGCCGTTCAGAACTTCCCCGCTCCCTCGACCGTCAAAGCTCTGCAGGAATTCTTGGGCATGATCAACTATTATCACCGTTTTCTGCCAGCCATTGCCGCCACTCTTGCTCCCCTCTACGCCTCCCTCAAGGGCAAGCCAAAGGACCTGAAGTGGGGTCCCCTTCAAGAAGCAGCCTTCTGCAATGCAAAGAAGGCCCTATCAACTGCTGCGGCTCTCACTTTTCCTATCCCAAACGACCCTCTCCTTCTCTCCACCGATGCCAGCGACGTCGCTATTGGTGCAGTACTCGAACAGGTGGTCAATGGCTCGCCCCGCCCATTGGCCTTCTTCAGCAGAAAACTGTCCAAGGCAGAATCGGGTTATTCTACCTTCAATCGAGAATTGCTGGCGGTGCACTTGGCTGTCCGTCACTTTCGCCATTTCTTAGAAGGTACGCCCTTCGTCTTTCTCACAGACCACTTGTCTCTGGTGCACACCTTCACTTGACAGTCTAACGCCTGGTCCGCCCGTCAACGCCGACATCTCTCCGCCGTGGCTGAATACAATTGCACCCTCCAATACGTCCCTGGGAAAATGAATCCCGTTGCCGATGCCCTGTCAAGAAACACGTTGGCGGCCATTCAACTGGGATTGGATTACAACGCCCCGGATGAAGCCCAACGACAGGATCCAGAGTATCAATCTTGTAGGACATCCTGCACGTCCCTCCGTTGGGAAGACTTTCCCCTCGAAGACTCCAACACCACCCTCCTCTGTGACGTCAGTACTGGTAGACCGCGACCTTGGATTCCTGCTCCCATGCGCCGACAGGTGTTTGATTTCATTCACGGCCTTTCACATCCCTCGTGCCGTTCTACTGCACAGCTGCTGAAGGCAAAGTTCATTTGGCACGGCATTTCTAAGGATGCTAAGGATTGGGTCCGCGCCTGTACTTCTTGCCAAACTTCCAAAGTACATCGACACATGGATTCAGGAGTGGGCACCTTTCCTCAACCTCAGCGTCGTTTCGCACACAATCACGTCGACGTTGTAGGCCCCCTACCCACATCACAAGGACATCGTTACCTGTTTACCGTCATCGACCGCTCCACTCGTTGGTCTGAAGCCATTCCCTTGGAAACTGCAACGTCCGCCTCATGTACATCTGCCTTACTCTCT
>NC_090753.1:18892053-18902053 GCF_036898095.1 Palaemon carinicauda
ATCTTCGTTAAGATATTTTCTAATGGATGCGATATTCCTCAGATGATAATTTGCGGTCCTAACCACATTGTTAATATGTTCATCAAATGTCAAGGAACCATCAACTACTACCCTGAGATCTCTGACTTTATCAGTTAACAAAATATTTTCCTTATTGATGGAGATGCTTTTAACGTTATCAAACCTTCTTACGTTATATTTAGTGCCAATTAGAATACATTCAGTTTTATTTTCATTTAGTTTCAGCTTTTTCTTTTACATCCATTTCGAAACATCTGCCATAAGTCTATCAATAACAGCCTGATCTTCAATAATGTCATCCACTATTAAATAGAACTGGGTGTCAACAGCAAAAAATTTACATTGAACGCCATGTAATTTAAATATCCAAGACAACTCGATTGTATAAATACTGAAAAGAACCGGGCCAAGTACGCTTCCTTGTGGAACACCCGTGGTGAGCTTTCTACTTTCAGAATATCTATCTTTAACCTTCACCTTGAAAGATCTATTCGATAAATAGTTATTAAACCATTTAAGAGCATCTCCATCGATCCCAATAGCAGTCATATCCTCTATTAACACTTCATGAACGACTGTATCGAAAGCAGCGCTAAGATCTAGGAGAATAAGCAAGCTACATTTACCGTCATCAGAGAAACCTAACAAATCATTTATTACGGCACAAAGAGCTGTTTCAGTAGAATGGAATTTCCGATAAGCCGACTGATCTTCAGGAATAGCTCCAATTACTTTCAAGTGCTGACTGAGTTGATCTAAAACGGAAGTCTCGATCATTTTTGACAAAAAAGACAAGTTAGAAATTGGTCTGTAAGATTTCAATTCTTGATGATCAAGGGACCCTTTAAGAAATGGTTTAATGATAGCAACTTTTTCAGAGGACGGGACTAAGCTCTTAGTAATACTCAAGTTGACTATTCGAAGCTGCAATTGCATTAACCTATCTATATTCGGGGCGTCGATGACCTCATTTATTGGAAAAGGATCGTTACTGCAATAAGAGCGGCCAGAACTAATGAACATAGTTTTGTAAGCACCGAGTGAAACTGGCCTAAACTGCAAGAACTTTGAGAAAGGAAAATCAGGAAAGTAAGGATAGGGGCAAGAGACATCAGTTGTGAAGTTACAAAGTAAACAGGCAACCTTTGACTCAAAAAATTCAGCAAATTCATTTTCTGATGCATGCTTTGTAATTTTTAAATTTTTCACACATTTTAACACAAATTGGGATAAATTACACTCAGCATAAGTTAAACACGTTATTATAAACTTTCTTTGTATACCAGAATTTACCAAAAACATGGAATGAATAAAACTCGATATTTGTGAAAACTTATGGGGAGGTAAAAGACCAGCCCGTAGCGGCCTGGCGGGAAAATAATCATAGACCAAGTTTTTATTTCGTAATATAGTTCGGCCTATTACTTTCAGTTTAAATAGTCTTGCATTGTCTTTCACCTAATATCTATCTATTTTCCCCAATATCCCTTCTTTCATATATGGGATATCCGCACTACGATTCCTCCTTTCTTATCCTCTGTGGAAATTGTTGGCTTGAAGGGAAGCGAGTGTTAGTCTCATTAAAATAGTGTAGAGGCGGGAATTAAAAAAAAAAAAATACTATGTTCAATTTCAATTGATATAGTGCTAGCTACTGAACAGGTTTACAGAATATGCTATATTTGCTACACAGCATAAAATTTATGTTGTTATTATCATTTACATTCTTATTGACGTAAGGTACAAAACATAAGGAATCGTAGTGCGGATATGAAAGAAGGGATATATGGGGAAATAGCTAGATATTAGGTGAGGAACAGGAATGTGGAAAATACTAAGCAAAATATTACGAAAAGAGACAATTCAAGATTATTTGAACTGAAAGGAATAGGCCGAACTATATTACGAAATAAAAACTTGGTCTATGACAGTCTATAGGGATTGTTTTCCCGCCAGGCCGTTACAGGCTGTTCTTTTACCTCCCCATAAGTTTTCAGAAATATCTGGTTTTCTTCACTCCATGTTTTAGGTAAATTCTGCTATTCAAAGAAAGTTTTTAATAACATGTTCAACTTATACTGAGTGTAATTTATCCCAATTTGTGTTAAAATATGTGAAAAATGACAAAATTACAAAGCGAGCATCCGAAAATAAGCTGCTGTTGTTGACTTCGGCGGATTGTGTTATTAAATTTAGACTTACCATGACGATACTTTAAAATATATTTATTCTTTCACATTGTTTATTGACAAAACATATCTGATGGAGAAATATAGGTTAATAAATAAGTTTCGATTCCCATTATTTGGTAATTATTTGAAAACAATGAAGGTGTTCGAACAAAAATAATTTCGACCAATCAAGTATCAGGAACCTTTCCGAGGTAATAGGGCACCCCTGTGAGTCGGTGCAAATATACACCGCTTAAAAAAACTAGAATATAGATAAAACCAATCAGAGAACATGAAGCTATATGAAAGACCTCTTTAATAATATATCTTGGTTATCCGCAGAAAACAACGACCATCCAGCCACAGTAACCCACACACCAGAAAAAAGTTCAACCAGTCACTGGAAACTGAACCAGTAAGCCATAATTCAAGCTGAATTTTGTCTTTATAGATGACAAAGACCGTGAGATTCTTAGTTGGCTGATACTACTAGGCATGTCGGTGATTTTGAAATTTTCTTTGGAAATATCACGACCAGATTTAAATTAATGATCATAAATATCTGAAATTGGATTCTTATTTAAAGGTCTATTGGTTCTTATCAATATCCCCAGGTTTTCCGAAGTGCTTTACTGAAGCTGTCTAGACGTACTACCAGGGCATCACTTATTACAGAGTGCTCATTAACACAAGAACACAACGGAGTGGGTAAACTTCCCTTACATTTAAGAATTGAGACAACTGAAAGCTTATAACATCAGGTCCTAGTCTTTGTGAAACATAACCATAGTACAGAAAGGAAACATGTTTTTTTGACTGCTTGAATACCTAAATTTTAATTCTAAATATTACCTAAAACCTGCATAACTTGATTATAATAGAGCTTCCGAGGGAACCCATTGTCCATAAAGAATGACTATAGAAAATTTTATTCCTCGTGAAACTTCAAAGAAATAGATCATACATGGTGACCTTTTTATAACAAAGTTTTTATTGTGTTAAATTTTAACATATTTTTGTTTTGAACTTAGAAAGTGTATTTTTTTCCTGAAATACTGAAATTCCAAAGGTACTATGTATCCGTGAAAACGAGACATTAAGCAAAAGCAAAATATTATCCAGTTCACTATATATTGTAAATTATATATTAAGGTATTATTATTTGAATAATCTAATATTTTTATATTCAAGCTAATTATTTCCTGCCAAAAATCAAAGGATTCTTATGAATGAAAATAAGCAATGAATTCAAGAGCTTTGGGGGAGCATTTAAAAGAACAAACAACCTTGACAAGTTCTACTGTATAATTCTTTACTTTCTATGAATCGCAAAAGGGCGGAATCAGCAGTGGAGCTGTATTTCACAAAATTGCGATCGAATATATTTGAAAATTCTCTGAATGGTTTATATTTTCTGAAGTCATTCTTCCCCATTTCCCAGTCCCCACTCCCCCCCCCCCCCCCCCCCCCGGCAAAAAATCAAATTAGTTCTTTTGTTTGAATGAACGCTATAGATATTGTGTTCGTTAGGTAATAAATTTTCTTTTTATAGAATACTATTTTCATAACTGATTAATTAACTGTATCTTATTAACAAATACTCATTTTCATAGTATGCAGCAATATTTTAGTTTGATTAACTTCTAATCGAAAGTATATTTCAACTTGTTGATATTTTTCCTTTTAATTAGTTATTCTAATATTTCAAATTTCTGTTTTAAATTTATGGTTATTCGTTATCATAGGTTTGCTATACTTAATTTGAAAATGTATTATTGTTTTTTTATTCCCTGCTATCGAAGGATATGTCTAGGAGAAAAAAATATTACACCTTTGATATATATAATAGAAAATTTATATATTTTCCTTTATTGTCACATTAAATGGAGGTTATTCTTTTCTTAATAAAGATATTAATATCGATATTCAGTAAATAGTCTGCATATATATATATATATATATATATATATATATATATATATATATATATATATATATATATATATATATATATGTATATATACATATATATGAATATATATATATATATATATATATATATATATATATATATATATATATATATATATACATATATATATCTATATATATATATATATATATATATATATATATATATATATATGTGTGTGTGTGTGTGTGTGTATATATATATATATATATATATATATATATATATATATATATATATATATATATATATATATATAAATTGTTAGGAAATTTTCCTTATTAACGTAAATAATTTAAAAGGATTAAGAAAATAAATTTTCTTGTGGGTGTGGTGCCATCAGTTGGTTGCACTCGTAGCCAGGTATGTCATACGTGCGTATTTTTGTTTTTCATATCCGTGGTGGGAGAGAGGAGGAGCCAAGAGGCAGTTAGCAAGACTGTTTACCTTGAAAGGTAAATTTGTTATGTATGTTAGTGTTCCACGAATTCGTCTGCAGAGGACACTCTTTCCTGCTTCAAGTGGTGGTGGAGTGACTTGGTAATGGACAGCAACCATTGGCTAATACCAAAGCTCCTGTTAGTCTAGGGACAGACTCGTTTTCACCACTTCGAAGCTTGTAGACGTGACACTGCCGTTCAGTTTTGCCTTGGGGTAAGAATAAAATTGTGCAGTTTCCTTTGCTGAACGATTTTGGAAAGCCTGAAGTGTTTTCATCGGTGTGTGGCTGCCGCTGGTACCAGTAATTATGTGATCATTCAAGCATAACATTACATTAAAGGGTTGGATATCGACGGGTTCGTCCTTCAAACCTGATTTAGTGACAAAGACCTGGTGCAAGAGAACTTACATCATCCCACGGAAATTAAGCTATTGTTAAATGTATGTAAATAGTTAGTGTTTATTAATTTAAATTGTCTCCAGTTTATTCCTTTTACTTCCCTATCACCGTATATATAGTTTGTGTGTGGGTGCATCATTGATGGTTGGTTCTTTGTCTCTTTCTTTTATTTTTCCGGTGTGCTAGAGTTTGTTTGGGTCCTAGATACCTTTTTGTAATGCGAATGGTTTATTTCCTTTCTGGCTGGAGATTTATTTTCATTTGAGGAAAATTAAGTTTATGTAATAAACAGGAATTTGAATTTGATTAAGAGTCTTTTTGAACCTTTCCTTCTTGGTGGATTTTGATACGTCAATGTCTAGTTCTAGTTGGCTGAATACAAAGAACCTGTGACATTAATGGCAACCTTGCCAGGATCCTGTTGAATTCTTTTCTCAGGATCCCTAGAATATTGACATTGCCGTGTTGGATCTTCAGTAGAGGATTGGTTGTTCAGATATTTTGATAGTTAATTGGGTTTAAAACTTTGATAAAATGAGTGAGTCTGAGCTTACGATGACTGAGATTAATGTATCGGAATTTTTGGGTAGGGGTGACTGGGAGGCTAGGCTTGGTGATTTAAGTAAAGGTCAGTTGTTTGCACTAGCAGAGCATTTCAAGTTAGTAGTATCTCCTGGTGTAAAGAAAGGAACTCTGTTGCTACAGGTAGCGAGTGCGATAAGGGGTGGTGCTATGGGTGCGACTTCGGACGAAGTAGGATTAATGCAAGATAGGTTAGCATTACAGAAATTGGAGGTGGAAAAGTTGAAATTGCAGTTTCAGATGGGAGAGATGGAGATGGCCAATAGGGAAAAGGAAAGGGAAATGGAGAAGGTTAGATTAAAACATGAGAGGGAACAGGAAATGGCTAGATTGGAACAGGAAAAGGCCAGATTGGAACAGGAAAAGGCTAGATTCGAACAGGAGAGGCAATTGGAGTTTGTTCGAATGGAACATGAATTGTAGGTTCTTCGTTTAAAACAAACTGGACCGGAAGACCACTTTAACATTAGTCATGCTATTAAGCTAGTCCCTGTGTTTAACGAAGCTGATGTGGCTGAATTCTTCTCTGCTTTTGAGAAGTTAGCAAGAAAGTTAGGTTGGCCTGAGACTATGTGGACTACCCTAATTCAGTGCAGGTTGGTTGGGAAAGCACAAAAAGTGTATGCAGCATTGAGTGAAGAGGTAAGTGCAGATTATAGTAAGATGAGAGAGATTGTATTAAAAGCTTATGAGCTTGTGCCAGAAGCCTACCGCCAGAGATTTCGTAATCTAAGAAAGGTTCCAAATGATACTTATGTAGAGTTTGCTAGAGCTAAAGAATTAGCATTTGATGAATGGTTGAAATCAAAAGGGGTTGATGATTTTGCAGGGATAAGGGAAATAATCCTTATTGAAGAGTTCAAGAATAATGTAGGGCATGAACTGAAGATACATTTAGAAGACTTAAAGTTAGATACTGTGGGAGCCGTTGCAGTGGCAGCCGATGAGTACGCACTATCACACAAGTCTGTGTTTAAGTTTGCTGATAAGCAAAGTAGGTGGGATAAGGATAGGAGGTTTGAAAAGACTACGGAGCAGGGAGCGAAATCCTCTAAATCCAGTTCTCCTGGAAGAAAGGTTCAGTCTTTTCCAAAGACAAGTGAAAGGGATGTAACGTGTTATTTTTGTAAAAAGAAGGGCCATATTAGGTCAGAATGTTCTGCCTGGAAGGGGCAGGGGAGTTCCAAGAAGCCTGTAGGTCTATTTGGGAGAACTTCTGGGGTTGTATCCTGTGAGTTTGGTAACTTTGGAAAATATGTCTCAAGTGGTGAAGTGTTCACAAAGGTCCAGGATGGTTTTGGGAGACGGGTAAATGTATTGCGGGATACTGGTGCTGCCCAGTCATTGATTTTGAGATCGGCGTTGCCTGACAATTTTGTAGAGGAGCAGCTAGAGTATGTGTTGTTGGGTGGCTTCCCAAACACGGTGGTGGCGTGTTCTCTGGCCGAGTTTTGGTTAAACTCGGATTGGGTCAAGGGCCCGTTGAAGTTGGCAATTGCAGATGAACTACCAGTGAACGGCGTGCAGGTTGTGATAGCCAATGATAGTGAGTCGGATACGGGGAGTCGTTGTCCGGTAGTGCAATGTAACGGTACCACTCAGATTGGTGAGAGTAGTCCTACGATGGCTATTACTCGTTCTACAGTCAAGTCTCCTAGTGTTGAGGATGAGGATTTGGGTCTAGATAGGCTTGAAGGACTGGTAGAGGAAGTTTCTGATGTGAAAGTTCCTAGTCTGGTATCTGAGTGGGATGATACTGTAGGATGGGATAGGAACTCACTAAGTATTGCTCAGAAGGAAGAGTTTAATGAAGAGGGGGAAGGAGAGGTTAGCTCAGATTTGACGAGACCTAAGTTGAAATGGGAAGATGGTATCCTGTATCGGTTTAGTCGTTTCAAAAGGTCGCCAACTGAGATGTGGGAGATAAGGAAGCAGATAGTAGTTCCTTTTGAATATCGGGGCAAAATCTTGTGGTTTGCACATGAAGATCTACTTGCTGGTTATTTTGGAGTAAGCAAAACTTTTAGGAAAGTTGCTGAGCATTTCTTTTGCTCAAGAATGAAGGCAGAGGTGGAGAGGTATGTTAATTCTTGTACTAAGTGTCAAATGGTTGGTAAACCAAATCAGAGAATTGCTAAAGCCCCTTTACAACCCATTCCAGTGGTTGAAGAACCATTTAAAGAGATATTGATAGATATTGTGGGGCCATTGCCAAAGACTAGCAGTGGTTTTCAGTATATACTGACAATCATGGATAGAATGTCCAGGTACCCCGAAGCTGTACCCTTAAGGAGTATTCACAGTAAGAAAGTAATCGAAGCACTTGTTGGTTTCTTTACTAGGTTTGGATTGCCGAAATCGGTTCAGTCTGACTGTGGTAGTAATTTTATGAGTAAAGAATTTGCTAAACAGATGAAAGAGTTCAAAATTAGTCATGTAACTTCATCACCATACCACCCAGAGAGCCAGGGTCAGATTGAACGATTTCATCAAACTTTGAAGTCCATGCTAAAGAAATATTGTGGGGAAGATCCAAGGAACTGGGATAAGGCAATACCTTATTTATTGTTTGCATTTAGGTCTGTACCGAGTGATATGATGGGATTTTCTCCATTTGAGCTTGTATTCGGTCACAAGGTAAGAGGTCCTTTGGATGTTGTTAAGGAAAGATGGGAAAATAATAATCCAAAAGTTAGCCTGGTACAATTTCTAAAAGAATCTAGGGAAAAGCTTTATAAGTTTTGGGAGTTTGCTAAGGAGAACTTGAAAGTTGGGCAAGGTAAAATGAAAAAGAATTTTGACATCAAAGCTAGGAGAAGGGTATTTGAAGTTGGGGGTAAAGTTTTAATTTTATTACCTACCAATGGTAATCCCCTAGGAGCCAAGTTTTCAGGACCATGGAAGATAGCTAAGAGGGTAAGTAGCTTGAATTATCTGGTGGAGACCCCAAGAAGAAGACAAAAACACCAACTTTGTCATGTTAACATGTTGAAACCCTATTATGAAAGAGTAGCAAAGAAGCCATTGTTGTTGTTGGGGAAAGTAGAAATGAAAAGAGAATGTTTGGAAATAGAAGGTAAGTGGCCTAAAGGTAATAGCGATGTATTAAATAACTTGCCAAATATGTTGTCTCACTTAGATGGGGATCAAATTGAGTCCATCTTAAATTTGATAGAAGTGTATCCAGATTTATTTAAGGACACCCCAGGTTGTACGGCTGTGATACAGCATGATGTGGAGGTTAGAGGGGCTAAACCGATAAAACAGGCACCTTATAAAACTAATCCATTGAAAAGGGAGGTAATCAAAACATAGGTAGAGTACATGTTGCAGCATAATCTGATAGAAAGTAGTTACAGTCCATGGAGTTCACCTGTGGTGTTGGTGAAGAAGGAGAATGGTCAGTATAGAATGTGCATAGATTACCGCAAGGTTAATGCAGTTACAGAGACTGACAGTTTTCCTTTACCTCGGGTAGAGGACTGCATCAATGATGTAGGTAAGGCAAAGTTTATCAGTAAGATCGACCTTCTAAAGGGGTACTGGCAAGTACCGTTGACACCCAGAGCTAAGGATATCTCTGCTTTTGTGACCAGTGAGGGATTATTTGCCTGCAACGTGATGCCTTTTGGCATGAAAAATGCATCTGCTACATTTCAGAGACTAATGAACAACTTGGTAGGTTCTCTAGAGGGTGTGGGAGTGTGCGTTGATGACATTGTGGTTTATAGCAATGACTGGGACACCCATATTCAAAGAATAAGAAAGTTATTTGAAAAACTTAGCCAGGCAGGGCTGGTTATCAATATTGCCAAATGTGAGATAGCCAAGGCTAGTGTATTGTATCTTGGTCATGAAATAGGTCATGGGAAGATTGTCCCGAAAGATGCAAACGTCAGAGCCCTTTTAGAGTTTCCTGTGCCTTATGACAAAAGGTCTGTTCGTAGATTTCTTGGCATGGTAGGCTACCACAGGAGATTTGTGATAAATTTTGCCACAATTTCTAATCCTCTTACTAATTTATTGAGGAAAGAAGTAAAGTTTGAGTGGAATGAGGAGTGTCAGAGGTCATTTGACAAATTGAAGGCAGTTCTGACTAACTATCCTGTCTTGCGAGCTCCGGATTTTCAGGAACCATTTAGGTTGGCGGTCGATGCAAGTGACTATGGAATAGGTGCTGTGCTATCTCAAGTTGAGGAACAGGTAGAGTATCCTGTTGCCTTTTTCTCGAAAAAGCTTAATGAAGCTCAACGCAAGTACTCCACCATAGAGAAGGAGGCCTTAAGCCTGATAGCAGCTCTAGAACATTTTGAAATTTACTAAACAAATGTTCCTACACCTTTAGTGGTCAAGACAGACCACAATCCTTTATTATTGTTAAACAGGTTTAAGAATAAGAACCAGAGGCTGATG
>NC_090753.1:18907053-18909553 GCF_036898095.1 Palaemon carinicauda
ATATAATACACGAAAATATATTCAATATAAGCTTTAAGCAATCAGATGTAGATATCTTATTTTATGTATAGAAAATAATATTGAATATAATGTCTCAATAGATTATTTGACATCTACCGCATGATCTCAATATTGAATAAAAGGTCTAAGCTTAACGGTATTATATCGTAGAAATATATAATTTAGAAGTATCATTAAACACATCATTATTCAATATAGATATTTTTATCCCTTGAATTACCTACGAGACATCTGACATACATAAAAATTAGATTCTTGCAATCCTACCCCCCAAAAATTCGATCACAAATAAGTGCATTATACAAAATTATAATTCTATCAATTAGTTTTAGTTTTTCATAGCAATAGATTAACTATTTTGACCCTGAATTATTTATATTTTTCCTTTTATGATATAAAAACAAAGAAATATAGCAGATAATTTTCCATATAATGTTTCAGAAAGATTATCAAATAATCTGTTAGTACCTTGTTCATACACATTTATCTATTTAAACTGAAGTATGACTACCCAATACTTTATATAAATTATCCGTAACTAATGACAGAAATATATTAATGAAATTTTAAATGAAGTACAAGACATACTGTAAGTCACTACAAAATATGCAAATATGACTACAAATTGTATTATTATTTACACTAAAATATATATCTTACGACAGAAAGCCTCAAATAGGTAACTTCCAGTAAATCAGAGCTGTCGAGAGAGAGAGAGAGAGAGAGAGAGAGAGAGAGAGAGAGAGAGAGAGAGAGAGAGAGAGAGAGAGAGAGAGAGAGAGAGAGAGAGAATAAAATACGTTTATTGGCAAAACGGTGAAATAAAAAAAATATCCTTGTATTTTAATTTCAGCAGAGTCTGATGGAAAATTCTCTTTCCTATTCCTATTCATTTGCATTATGAAATCGTGCAGCAGAGGGGATTTAAACATAACTTCGCTATTTCGCATGTTTTTTTTATATGGATTAGTTTATACATTTATTGCTTTATGAATGGTAAATTTAGAAAGTTAGAATGAGTAATTTTTAAATATATATTTGAATGTGTCTTTGCACTTGAAAATGGTGTCTTAAGAAGCATTGACATTTTAATTTGTTTGAAATACAAAAGTTATAATTCATGTGGTTTTTTTTTTGTGTGTGCATTATTTAGAATTTGTTTTATCATTTTCATTCATGAAATATTTGTGTTCCTATATATTATATTATTATTATTATTATTATTATTATTATTATTATTATTATTATTATTATTATTATTATTATTTTCATTAATTGCTAAGCTACAACTCTAGTTGGAAAAGCACAATGATATAAGCCCAGGGGCCCCAACAGGGAAAATAGCCCATGGAGGAAAGGAAACAAGGAAAAATTACATTTTAAAGAACGGTAAAACTAAAATATATATCTTCTATATAAACTATAAAAACCTCAACAAAACAAGAGGGAGAAAAGTAACATAGTGTTCCCGAGTCTACCCTCAAGCTAAAGAACTCTAACCCAAGGCAGTGGAAGACCGTGGTACAGAGGCTTCGGCACTACCCAAGACTAGAGAACAATGGCTTGATTTTGTAGTGTCCTTCTCCTACAAGAGCCGCTTACCATAGCTAAAGAGCCCCTTTTACCCTTATCAAGAGGAAAGTGGCCACTGAACAATTACAGTGCAGTAACTCCTTGGATGAAGAAGAATTGTTTGGTAATCTTAGTGTTGCCAGGTGTATGAGGACAGAATGGAATATGTAATTAATATGCCAGACTATTCCATGTGTGTGTGTGTGTTTATAGACAAAGAGAAAATGAACCGTAACTAGTGAAGGATCCAATGTAGTACAAATATTACCAGAAGTAATTAGAAAAAGAGAAATGATTCTATAAGTTGGTGTGAACAAATTTACATACCACAAAGAAAAAACAATGCCTCTTGACCATAACCGTATTAAGAAAGGAAATATTATTAACTCATACCTAACTTACGGCTATCTTTTTGGCTGTAGGAAAAAAAATAGATTTATATATTATCAAAAACAAAGTTGACAAATATTCTAGTTATCTATGTTTAATCCTCCAAGAAAAGATGAGAGGGTTTTTAAAACACGGAGAAATAATAACCTTCTATGCTTAAAAATAAAAAAAAAGTATTTGCATTAATGTTTGAATCCTCTCTTAATGATAAAATATATGATAATTCTAAACAATTTAACACTAATTTTGTATAAGCTTTATAGAGAGAGCTTATTATTATTGAAATATTATCAAAAAATTTGTGTCCTGTGATATTATTTTTTATTATATGTAGAAATATTTCAGAATTCTGGAAGTAAAAAATATATATATATATATATATATATATATATATATATATATATATATATATATATATATATATATATATATATATATATATAAACAGTAGTTTCATAAATAAATATTGTAGCGGTAAGTAAACAAATTGCCTCAAGATAAACAAATAACTCTTTTC
>NC_090753.1:18920288-18922788 GCF_036898095.1 Palaemon carinicauda
ATATATACAGTATTAGGTAGCCTGTTCTCCATGCTATCTCTCTTTCTTTTAGCTAGCAGGCTAGATGTGCTAGCATTAGCTAGCTATTCCGACGACATGCTGGCTGTACTACAGTATAGGTTTATACAGGTAGTTAGTATTTCTGCAGTATAGGATATACTGCAAATAGAAAGCTTCTGTATATTTTATGCTAGTAGTGTATTTCCAATATATTTGAAAATCCTACCCAAATATTTGTGGAACCCAATCTCATATTGAAAGAATTTAATTCTTCAATATTCTGATTAGAAATCAGTCTTCAGATTACCCTGCACTATTAAAATTTTAAGGACTGGAGATTACACTCCCAACCCTTAAAGGGCAGAGCTCTTATCCTCGAGTCTCCATGATTAGGAAACTTTATGTTTTAATTTTGTAAGGGGGGTCACAGCAAATAAGTTGGGTGGGATATATACAAATATATGTCTTTCCTTTCCCCAGTCCAGTTGACATCATGCCAGCTGGACCGTACAGTCAGTTGCTTACCAGAAAGGCAACACATTGGCTGGATCATACTATATATAATTATACAGTAGCCAGTATATTGCAATATAGTGCATACTGCAAATAGAAAACTACAGTATGATTATACAGTAACTATTTCTAGCATATCTTGGGTATCCTCATGTGAGCTTATGCTGCAGCCGCTCTTACATTGAAGGAATAGTGTTTCTTCATTTAGCTGATTGAGAAATCAGTCTTCCGTACCCCCACAGTATTAAGTATGAAAGGGACAGTGAAGTATACACTTCCCTATCCCTAGGAGTTAGAAAACCCCCTTTTCAGTTGGAATTCCTTCGAAAAGGAAATTCCTATCACTTAATACTAAGGGGAGATACCAGCATTTGCCTGCAATGGATACACAAGTATGTGTCTCCTAGTATCCCTTTATAGCTTGCTATCCTAAGCTATTCTGTTAAGATATGACTTTTGATTTGTTGATTATCAGTGAGATAATCAATCGTATACTCATTTTGTTTTCCTTTCTTTACAGGAGGAATGCCAGATGTCATGTGTTTCAGTCATCCGCAAAACAAAGAGTAAGTGTTTTTACGGACATAATGCATGCAGGTTTCATGCCCCCTGCAATATTATTTCCGAACACATGCAGTATTGGAACCCGCAGGCCTGCAAAGTATGTCGGGCCCTATTGTCCGAAGGTTTCAAGAATCCCAAGTCGGTGGAGACTAGGGATGCAGCTCGTTTCAAACTACGCAACTGGGTGAGAGACTTTCAGAATATCTCTCTAGGACCTTACCTGCCTAATGACAAGATGCGTAGGTTACTATTTCCAACAGCGAATAAGGAAATAGTGGTACCCCAGACACGAGGTACATTTCCCGATGGCCAGATAACCTTCGGGAAGGAGGGCAAAAAGCGCCCACGGGAAGAAGGGGTGAATGTCGGGTTGGAATTGTCTCCGTCCGAACAGGCTCATGAGCCAACGACATCGATATCTCCGCCTTCTATCCCTCTTTTAGATGGAATGAACCAGTTATGGGCCCAAGTCAAGATTCTAGTAGAAAATTTGTGAAAACAGAGCACAAAGCAGGAAGCGAAATGCAATGTAGAGCTTGGTAAAGCTCCACTTGTCGCTCCTAAAGGGTCGTACAAAAGACTCGTAGATCAAGACCTTCTGACATGCCCCATAACCAATCCCTGGAGGTTTGCGGAGCTAATGCTGATTTTAAACGGCAAACTCTATATCTCGGAGAAGATGGGTGGTGTTCCTTTGGACAAAATCCAGTTTGGCCAAGCTTTGACGCTTTCCCGAACTGTTTCATCAGACTGAAGGATGAACCAACATCAGAAAAAGGAATGGAATCAAAGGAAGTTATGATTCACGACAATGATAAAGCACAGGCTATCCTATCAAGCAGCATAGAAAAGGCGGGCTACTCAGTGTCGAAGGTATCCACACCGGGAAACAAGAACTCTTCCTTTCTTGCTCCTATTTCAATTTCATTCCCCTTTACGGAGAAGGCTTTCAAATATATCACTGAGGCAATAGAGACAGGTAAACTGTGTCCTACACTCAAGGAGTGCGAGCCTCTGTCACTAGCATTTCCCAGACTGGAGAAGAACTGGAAGGAGGCCCATTTCACCTTTTCAGTAGGAAGACTTGAGGCGGATGTCGCCAGTCGACAATTTAAGGAAAATCTTCCAAAATTATCTGAGTTTCTCTTACAGGATGAACAAGAAACAAAGGAGAGACTTGCAGCCTCCTTATCTCTACAGAACTACATAGAGTTCTGTTTGGCTTATCAAGATACCCCAGACATGCTTAAGGTCTTAGCCAAAATACATATGGCTACTTTGGTAAAAGACCTTTATGCCTTTATAAAGGCTAGAAGAACATGTAGGGAGAGTGTGTTAGCTAACGCAACAGCGAAACACGATACAAGAAAGCTAATATCTTCCAATATCTGGGGTAAAGACCTCTTTCCAGACGAGGTAGTCA
>NC_090753.1:18927788-18935288 GCF_036898095.1 Palaemon carinicauda
CTTATAGAATCATTTTTCTTTTTCTAATTCCTTCAGGTAATATTTGTACTACATTGGATCCCTCTCTCTAGTTACGGTTCATTTTCTCTTTGCCCACACACACACACACACACACACACACACACATACACACACACACACACTTCGAATAGTCTGGCATATTCTTTACATATTCTATTTTGTCCTCATACACCTGGCAACACTAAGATTACCAAACAATTCTTCTTCACCCAAGGGGTTACTGCACTGTAATTGTTCAGTGGCCACTTTCCTCTTGATAAGAGTAGAAAGGGCTCTTTAACTATGGTAAGTTGCTCTTCTAGGAGAAGGACATTCCAAAATCAAACCATTGTTCTCTAGTCTTGGGTAGTGCCATAGCCTCTGCACCATGGTCTTCCACTGCCTTGGGTTAGAGTTCTTTAGCTTGAGGGTACACTCGGACACACTATTCTATGTTATTTCTCTTCCTCTTGCTTTGTTGAAGTTTTTTATAGTTTATATAGGGGATATTTATTTTAATTTTACTATTTTGAAAAATTAAATTTTTCCTTGTTTCCTTTCCTCCGTGGGCTATTTTCCATGGTGGAGCCCCTGGGCTTATATCATTGTGCTTTTCCAACTAGAGTTGTAGCTTAGTAATTAATAATAACAATAATAATAATAATAATAATAATAATAATAATAATAAGTTTATTTCCATTATTTCTCTCTCTCTCTCTCTCTCTCTCTCTCTCTCTCTCTCTCTCTCTCTCTCTCTCTCTCTCTCTCTCTCTCTCTCTCTCAACTCTTGACCTTCAAAATAAAAGTATTACTAAACAAACGTGTTTTATTTCCCATTGATAGAATGGTGATTTTAATGCAATATTGGCATAGCAACGAGAGAGAGAGAGAGAGAGAGGAGAGAGAGAGAGAGAGAGAGAGAGAGAGAGAGAGAGAGAGAGAGAGAGAGAGAGAGAGTATAACTAACAAAAAAAAAAACTTTTATTTTTTATCAATAATCTAGTAATATGATTCTAGACGCCACTTATATTAGCATTATATATATAAACAGAAAAAAAGATAAGGTTAATTTTGGACTGACTTGGAATTAAAATTTTGAATATAGGATGCGTTTTTATATTAAACTATTTTTTCCCATTTATTTCTACATGCAATACTAAGCTTTTATGGTGATTATAATTAAAATATTTCTTTCTTAATTTTACATTTTCTATAACATATTACGATCATCGGTATAGGAAATATCTACAGATAATGCTGAATGATATTATCCCAACTTATTTGGAATATTACACCCATATGTCCTTTTTTTTTGACAATTCCAAGTAATAAAGAACATCAAAGGATATATCAAATGTTTCCTGAATCCGTTGAACAAATATTCACTAGAAATTCAAAATAAAAAATAAATGATCAAGTGTAGATTTTCTTCCTATTTTGGCTACAGAATTCCATTAATATTCTTAAACTAAAATGCAATCGAAGTGCGGATTTTCATACTGGTTGACGAATTACCTTCTCTTGTATTTCTTGTTATTGACATATATATATATATATATATATATATATATATATATATATATATATATATATATATATATATGTATATATACATATACATATATATATAAATATATATATATATATATATATATATATATATATATATATATGGATATATACATATATCATATATATATATATATATATATATATATATATATATATATTTATATATATATATATATATATATATATATATATATGTAAGTATATATATATATACACATATATATATATGTATATATATATGTATATATATATATATATATAATTACATGTATATATATATATATATATATATATATATATATATATATTTATATATAAATATATATACATATATATATTTATATATATATATAAATATATATATATATATATATAGATATATATATCTATATATATATATATATATATTTATATATATATATATATTTATATATATATATATATATATATATAGATATATAGATATATGTATATTTATATATACTGTATGTATATATATATATATATATATATATATATATATATATATATACATATATATATATATATATATATATATATATATATATATATATATATATATATATATATATATATTCAGATATATAGACAGATATGTTAAATAAGAATGCATCCTTTGAGTCCTATTCATTTCGACCCTCTATTGATTGTATCATAATAGTTTCACGAAATAGATTACACTAAATTCTACCGAAAGAAGATATATTGATAGCATATAATATTATAGATGTCATTTATAGGAAAAGGGAGAGTAGTATAAAGATATATAAGAATAGTATAAGATATAGGAAAGGAGGTGAGCGATTGGTTTCCGGTGAGAGTGGGGCTGAGACAGGGATGTGTGATGTCGCCCTGGTTGTTTAACTTGTATGTTGATGGAGTGGTGAGAGAGGTGAATGCTAGAGTGCTTGGACGAGGATTAAAACTGTTAGGCGAGAATGATCATGAATGGGAGGTAAATCAGTTGTTGTTTGCGGATGATACTGTACTGGTAGCAGACACAGAAGAGAAGCTTGACCGACTAGTGACAGAATTTGGAAGGGTGTGTGAGAGAAGGAAGTTGAGAGTTAATGTGGGTAAGAGTAAGGTTATGAGATGTACGAGAAGGGAAGGTGGTGCAAGGTTGAATGTCATGTTGAATGGAGAGTTACTTGAGGAGGTGGATCAGTTTAAGTACTTGGGGTCTGTTGTTGCAGCAAATGGTGGAGTGGAAGCAGATGTACATCAGAGAGTGAATGAAGGTTGCAAAGTGTTGGGGGCAGTTAAGGGAGTAGTAAAAAATAGAGGCTTGGGCATGAATGTAAAGAGAGTTCTATATGAGAAAGTGATTGTACCAACTGTGATGTATGGATCGGAGTTGTGGGGAATGAAAGTGATGGAGAGACAGAAATTGAATGTGTTTGAGATGAAGTGTCTGAGGAGTATGGCTGGTGTATCTCGAGTAGATAGGGTTAGGAACGAAGTGGTGAGGGAGAGAACGGGTGTAAGAAATGAGTTAGCGGCTAGAGTGGATATGAATGTGTTGAGGTGGTTTGGCCATGTTGAGAGAATGGAAAATGGCTGTCTGCTAAAGAAGGTGATGAATGCAAGAGTTGATGGGAGAAGTACAAGAGGAAGGCCAAGGTTTGGGTGGATGGATGGTGTGAAGAAAGCTCTGGGTGATAGGAGGATAGATGTGAGAGAGGCAAGAGAGCGTGCTAGAAATAGGAATGAATGGCGAGCGATTGTGACGCAGTTCCGGTAGGCCCTGCTGCTTCCTCCGGTGCCTTAGATGACCGCGGAGGTAGCAGCAGTAGGGGACTCAGCAGTATGAAGCTTCATCTGTGGTGGAAATGTGGGAGGTTGGGCTGTGGCACCCTAGCAGTACCAGCTGAACTCGGCTGAGTCCCTGGTTAGGCTGGAGGAACGTAGAGAGTAGAGGTCCCCTTTTTGTTTTGTTTCTTGTTGTTGTCGGCTACCCCCCAAAATTGGGGGAAGTGCCTTTGGTATATGTATAAGATATATCATACATTCAAATTCTAATATTTTCAGTTTGCTTATTTCAGACCCAAATTTTCTTTCCATATCAACAATATAAAAAAAGTAATTCCGTAAAAGTATATATGATTTACGTTCCTAAGAATAATTCTCAATTCATGGATACGGATCGTAGAACTGATTTCCACTTGACTTAATTTGCCGTATATCTTTTTCTTGATTGGGAGAGAAAAGAGAGAGTAGAGTGAGAGTGATTAATTATATATTAGGAAAAATCTATCCTTGGTAAGTGACAATATACTTTTTTACTCACTTCAGTGTTGACAATAAGATATCAAGCTAATATTCCTAATTGATTGATCCTTCGACAAATACGACTTACTACTTTCACCTACATCTCTCTCTCTCTCTCTCTCTCTCTCTCTCTCTCTCTCTCTCTCTCTCTCTCTCTCTCTCTCTCTCTCTCTCTTGTTTTTTTTTGGTACTAATTTCCCTTTGTATAACCACAATGCCAGAGAAATGGGGAAATTGAGATATATTATTTACTGAGAAATAATTCAAAGCTACTCACAAAAAAAAAGCCGGAAATGAAAATAAAAGAAATTTATATAAAAATATAAGGAAGCTAAATGAGAATATATAACTTCATAGCAAAATATAACTAAAAATTGCCTTCAATAAAAGTTCTTTTTGTTTTTTAAATTACATTGCAAAATACAAGCGATACTTTCACGTTTATTTCCATCAGCAACAGAGTCTCATGACCACATAACTTATCGGGTCGTTCTGTCCCAGAGCATCAGGGTAATTAAATAAGGAATATGTTTTGTACCATTGACGGCTGCTTTGAATTATTATCTCAATATTTATATATTTACTTTTCTTTTCCGTAATGTTCTTCGATGCATTTCAAGAGTAGGGATGGCTCTAATGGGAAAAAAAATATTCTATCTGCATTCTTGTAATATACCACAATTGTTCAATGTTTTGTAAAATATTTTTCCAGAAATGTTATTAAAATTTTAAAATGATATATAGCGTACTTGGTGTAAATAATTTTGACTTGATATTAATATATAAATACATATATATATATATATATATATATATATATATATATATATATATATATATATATATATATATATATAATTTTAAACTGTCTTTCAAATAATGCACGCAAAATATAATTCGTTTATTTTTTTTGTTAAGTATTTTCCTTTCAGATGGAAAGGAAACTCTCAGGATTATAATCTGAAAAATATAATTTCATTTCTTCCATAATAAATCTTTTAGTTATAATAGTCATCATAGAATCGCCAAAACTTCAAGCTTAAATGAAAATTCCTTACTTGCGAAACTCTACTCTTCAAAGAAAAGTTTTTAATTTGAAAGAATATAATATACAACATAGATAATAACCCTAAACTGGAAAGAGTCAAATGATATTACTCAAGAATATTGTTTCCAATAAAAAATAGAAAAAAAAAGAAAAATCTTGAAAAATGAGATTGGAGTCACAACAGTTTAAAAAAAAAATCCCGTTTCAAATATTACCTTGTTTAAAAATAACAGACATTATATGAGAGGAAAAGAAACTATGTTACCATAACATGATATACCTCAAATTTACGTTTTCCGTATAATTTTCTCACTTCTAATTGATATAGGTCAATATATCTTTTAAACATATGAATAATACACCAAATGCCACATGATATGCCTTACATTTTTTTTCTATCCTTTTTTTTTTCATTTAAATTATAAATAGGAGCACAAATATTTCATGAATGAAAATGATAGAACAAATTCTAAATAATGCATACACAAAAACCACATAAATTATAACTTCTGTATCTAAAAGTAATTATAATGTCAATATTTCCTAAGACACCATTTTCAAGTGCAAGGACACACATTCAAATATATATTTAAAGATCACTCATTCTAACTTTCTAAATTTACCATTCATGAAGCAATAAATGTTTAAACTTATCCACTTAAAAAAAAAAAAACATTCGAAATGGCGAAGTTAAGTTTCAATTTCCTCTGCTGCACGATTTCCGAATGCAAATGAATAGGAATAGGAAAGAACATTTTCACGAGACTCTTTGCTGATATTAAATTACAAGGAGGGTATTCTTTTATTTCACCGTTTTGCCAATAAACGTATTTTACTCTCTCTCTCTCTCTCTCTCTCTCTCTCTCTCTCTCTCTCTCCTCTCTCTCTCTCTCTCTCTCTCTCTATTATTATTATTATTAATATTATTATTATTACTATTATTATTATTAATATCATTATTATTATTATTATTATTATCATTATTATACCATAGTGGAACTATTAAGTGTTTCCTGTGTCTTGTATTCATGTGGATGAGCCATAAATACCCCTTGATGTTGAATTCACCCTGCCTCGGGATAAAAAATCCTAGAAGGGAATCTCTCTTTGTCTAATTGGTAAAAACGATTCACTGTAACCTCAGTTTTGAGTTGGTCCTTATTTGAATCCTTGGCCGACCAGAAACTGTTATCTGTACCGCGCGTGTGTCACACACGTTCTTACACTTAAACATTAATTGTTTTTTTTTTTTTTTTTTTTCATTGCATATCTCCCTCTACAACTCGCTGTTAACAGAATCCGTTCAAGACTGTCTTTTCAGCAGTCGATTTGCTTGAGTTTTCGTATCTATCTATCTATCTATCTATCTATCTATCTATCTATCTATATATATATATATATATATATATATATATATATGTATATATATATATATATATATATATATATATATTCATATATATATACATATATATATATATATATATATATATATATATATATATATATATATGTATGTATATATATATATATATATATATATATATATACTATATATATATATATATATATATATATGTATATATATATATATGTATATATATATATATATATATATATATATATATATATATATATATATATATATTATATATATATATATATATATAGAGAGAGAGAGAGAGAGAGAGAGAGAGAGGAGAGAGAGAGAGAGAGAGAGAGAGAGAGAGAGAGAGAGAGAGAGAGATTATTTACTGAATATCGATATTGATATCATTATTAAGAGATGAATATCCTCCATTTAATGTGACAATAAAGGAAAATATATAAATTTTCCATTATATCTATCCAAGGTCTAATGTTTTTTCTCCAAGACATATCCTTCGATAGCAGGGAATAAAAAAACCAATAATACATTTTCAAATTAAGTATAGCAAACCTTTGATAACGAATAACCATAAATTTAAAACAGAAATTTGAAATATTAGAATAACTAATTAAAAGGAAAAATATCAACAAGTTGAAATATACTTTCGATTAGAAGTTAATCAAACTAAAATATTGCTGCATACTATGAAAATTAGTATATGTTAATAAGATACAGCTAATTAATCCGTTATGAAAATAGTATTCTATAAAAAGAAAATTTATTACCTAACGAACACAACATTTATAGTGTTCATTCAAACAAAAGAACTAATTTGATTTTTCTAGGGGGGGGGGGGGCTGGGAAATGGGGAAGAATGACTTCCGAAAATATAAACCATTCAGAAAATTTTCAAATATATTCGATCTCAATTTTGTGAAATACAGATCCACTGCTGATTCCGCACTTTTGAGATTCATAGAAAGTAAAGAATTATACAGTAGAACTTGTCAAGGTTGTTTGTTCTTTTAAATGTTCCCCCCAGAGCTCTTGAATTCATTGCTTATTTTCATTCATAAGAATCCTTTGATTTTTGGCAGGAAATAATTAGCTTGAATATAAAAAATATTAGATTATTCAAATGATAATACCTTAATATATAGTTTACAATTTATTGTGAACTGGATAATATTTTGCTTTTTCTTAATGTCTCGTTTTCACG
>NC_090753.1:18957788-18962788 GCF_036898095.1 Palaemon carinicauda
CTCTCTCTCTCTCTCTCTCTCTCTCTCTCTCTCTCTCTCCCTCTCTCTCTCTCTCTCTCTCTCTACTTACATTATGAAACTATATAAATCACTAGGTCGAAGAAATTTCACATAGACACAAATGGTATAAAATTAGTATAAAGTCAAATGTGTTTATTTTCAGAATAAGTAGCCACTCAATACATATTTATTACTGTATTACTAGTTTAGCTACAACCCTAGTTGGAAAAGCAGGATTCTATGGACCCATGGGCTCCTACCGGGGAAAAATCCCCATTACGGAAAGGAAATAGATAAAATACACAACAATTAATGAACAATTAGAATAAAATAGTTTTAGATCAGTAACAATGTTAAAACAGACCTGATATATAAAAACAATGAAAGGAGACCTCTAAGGTAACTGTTTTGACAACAGTTGCTTAATATGAGCTACGTTATTCACAGCATTCATATATTCAACCAAATTCATGAATATTTTACCACAGATAAGGAAATAAGCATCGCTAGTAAATATAATATATTCGATAAATGTTGGATAAAATATCAGTACATAACAGCCATTCCATGTTATATGTTAAATGTTTTGATAAAAGAACTTAAAGATCTTTCATGAACACTATTGTATGGGTGTTCTTTTGGATTGCATATAAATTTTAACTGAAGTTTGTTCAATATATGCATTTCTGAGAGGGAGAAATGGTTTGTTTGTGTATCCCCATGATCAGCAAAGCTGTACTTGTCAGGGTCACCATGACTAGGTTGCTTTGCTTTGAGCAATCACGCTAAAGTTTTCTACCATCACTAATCAGCAGTGGTCAGTGTGGTGATGAAAACTGGCCGAACACAGACATGAATTGTGACTTGCCTTAGTCGTTTGTCCTGCAGTGGATTAGAAATGGCTGCATTTCTTGTTTTCTATCTTATATGTTGGAAAATTCTATAAATTTTTCAGGTATTATTTGTTCAGATATAGATTAAAAATGATAGAAATTGCTTTGAAAGTTTTCTAGTAATTTGTTGATATGGATTTGAAGTTTACCTCTATTCTGTGTGTAGGGAAAACAATATAAACGGTAAGACTTTACATTTTTTGCGGGGAAAAGGTTAGTTGGATCACCATTGCTATTACGAGATTGTCTTGTTAAAATCTGATAAGCCCCTCAAATAACCTGTCTATAGACATAGCGTAATCAAAATTTCAGTAGGCTTACCAACGTTACCGGATATACAATAATCTTTATTATGATATAGTTTTGGCTTGATAGAGCATATTCATTGAGAAATATTTGGTACAGCGATTTAATGACAATGAAAGTTGACTCTCCCAAATTTTATAGGATTTCCTCATAAATAAATCTGAACATATTTTCATAACTAAAAAATGTATAAATGACTTAGAATCAATGGGGAATATCAGTAATTAATACATATTATCCTATATTAATGAAAAGTAAGAGTCTTTGCTGCATATAAACCTTTTTTTTTTGTTCTTAGAGTAACTTATTTTTTTTTTTCTCTCTCTTTCTGTAAATAACTGAGAAGTCAGGTTTTATTTTCGCAAACAGACAGATCCAATAGCAAAGTTTCATCTTCGTCAATCAGTGTTGAATATAAACCTTCTTCTTATGATTTAATACTTTTTTTTTCTTTGTGAATAGCGTACATGTCTTTAATAACGAAAGATGGGTTTGACCTTATTGTGATTCTCTAAGAAAGAATAATTTTCCTGTTCTATTTTGGATAAGGAGAGTATAATACCTCATATCATGACCTTTTTGGAGATGTTCAATTACATTGAAATGTATACCTCCAAATGTGTTTTAATACTGTTGAATATTGATCTGTAAGTTTAGATATAAAGTTAAAGCAAAATCTGAGTAGTTATATTCGAGTAAATTTACATAAACACCATAAAAAATCGTAAACAATCATACGCAATTCGATTTGCTATGTATTATATATATATATATATATATATATATATATATATATATATATATATATATATATATATATATATATATATATATTATCAGCCCTAGTTAGAAAGACTAGGTTATATAAGCCCAACGGCTCCAACAGGGAAAAATAGCCCAGTGAGGAAAGGAAACAAGTAAATATACAAAATACAGAAGTAATAAAAAACTGAAAAAAAAAATTAAGAACAGTAACATCACTAGATTGGATGTTTCATGTATAAACTTTGAAAACTTCATAAAAAAAAAAAAAAAGGAACAAGAGTAAGGGAAATAAGATAAAATAATGTGTCGGAGTGTACTCTTAGTCAAGAGAACTATAAGCCATGACAGTGGATGGCCAGGACACTACTCAAGACTAGGTAACAATGTTGGATTTTGGAGTGTAGTTCTGCTTACCATATTTAAAGAGCCCATTCTACCTTACAAAGAGGAAAGTAGCCCCAGAACAATTACATTGCATTTATTGATCCCTTGATCGAGGAAGAATTGTTTAGTACTATCAGTGTTGCCATGTGTATGAGAATGTAGAGAAAAATGGGCCAGACTATTTTGTACATGTGTAGGTGAAGGTGGTAACTGAGATATTGGATAAAACAACTAACTTTATTTGAGCCGAGTATGAGTATACATACAAACATTTCCAGTTAAGAACGGCACAGATATTCATACACAGTGATACAAACACATGCAGGCATAAACAGGTTATCAATTCAAGGGAAGATTGATACAAAAAAAAAAAAAAAAAAAAACAATCCATTATACGAGCATGTGTGTTGCATATGCGGTACATGGTTCACCCAACCAAAAAAAGGGAAAATATGTGTAATACAGACCCCTGCTCTTAAGATGTGTACTCTAGGCAGATCATCTGGCAAGATATATTCAGGTTTTAGACGATCAAATGAATCCCAGTCTTCTTTTCCCCGCATGTAGGTATTAGGCAGGCAATATAGATACTACTGATAGAGAGTTTTTAGGTCTTTTGACCAGCCAGACAGTAATGCATTGGATCCCTCTCTCTAGTTACGGAACATTATCTCAATCTACATATATACCGAATAGTAGGGCCTATTCTTCACAAATTCTCGTCTTTCCTCATACACATGACAACACTGAAATTACCAAACATTTCATCGCTCAAGGGGCTAATTACTGTACTGTGATAGTTAATGGCTACCTCCCCTTTTGGTATGGGTGAAAAAGACTATAACTATGGTAAGCGGCTCTTCTATGAGAAGGAAACTAAAAAATCAAATAATTGTTTTTTGTTTTGGGTAATGTCATAGCGTCTGTACTATGGTCTTCCTCTGTCTTGAGTTAGAGATCTCTTGCTTGAGGGTACACTCGACCACACCATCCTATCCTTTTTTTTTTTTTTTTTTTTTTTTTTTTCTTTTTAAATGGTGTGTTGGTCCGTCTCAATAAAAGGGCCATGGAGACCCGGTGGTTTATCAAGAGATAGTCTTTTCCTTATCTGATTCTATATCTTCTCAAAACCATCCTTACTGTCCTCCCTTCAGTTGAAATGGCTACCAGGGAGGGTATTTAGCCTCACATGTTTCGGCTCATCTATGTTGACCAATTTTTCTGACTTTTTTTCCTATAATCTATGGGTTTGATCAATCACTTTATTTATATTTCCTCAAAATATATTGTTTTGATTTAATTCCTGTTAATTAGTTATGGAATATGTATCTTTTTATTATCATCAATTCTTATGCTCTCTGGAGACATTAAGTGAAAACAGGTTCCAGTACGTCCTAGATTTCGTCAATGTTGTCTACTGTATTGCAATTTTCGCAGTCTTCATGCAAATAATTAAGACCTTACAGTTGCGACTAGGAAGTATGATATTTTTTTCTGCTCAGAAACTTAGGTTTTTAATATGAGAAACCCATCTGAGGTCCTTATAACTTGTTTTAAGAAGCCAATAATGTTGAAACGTGAGGAATCCTCACGGCCAAGGGAATGGTGGTGTATATCAGGACTATGTACCTTACTTCTCATAAGTCCTGCTATGAATGTGGTTGTCATGAGATTAGGTAATAACAGTTTGTGGTAGGCATAACAACTTCTATTTGTGTTTAATCTATCGAATCCAGGCATGGATTATTTTATCTTCCATTGTTTTCCTACTATAATGACTAAGGTACAAGAAGATGATAAAAAGGATTCTTTTATCTTTGTTGCCGATTTCAATGATCACCATAGGGAGTGATTAAGATCTGTTTCTCCTACCGATCACTAGCGCTTAAGAGCTACAGACATTGCCTGTCAATCAGGAAATGAGCAAATCCTGAGTGAAGCTAATCACAGGTCTGGAAACTGCTTGGACCTCATATACACTGACTCCTCCGGCGTTATATTAAATAAGGCTGGTTATCCAGTAGGGACATCTGATCATGACTTGATTTCATCAGTAGTGAAGACTGGGTAGCATGTATAGGATGTATCATCCTTTTGTAAGAATTATAGGAAATCTCAAGCTGACTGCAATTGGATTTTGCGGAATCTTTAGGGCTTGAACTGGTTACAAATGTATAGAAGTGTTGATCATGTTTCCCATTCAATGATAATCTAGTCAACATAATTTAAACTCGTGGTCCAATTAGGATTGTAGCCATGATTACTTAGAGAAGCAGGTATGACCTTCAATAACTATGCTCAGCTTTGAGCTTTTGCTTGAAAAGTTTGTTTCAATAGAAAAGGAATGCAATCTAACCATAAAAGAAACCCTTCCTGGTACAACCTAGGAACATAATTGGTGGACTACCTTTAAATCTGCACTTTAGTGTAAATGCAATAATTCCTCCTTTACTTGAACCAGATAGCTCCGTCACTCACTGTCCAAAGTAAAAGGCAACCCTATTGGTTGATGTGTTTGACAGTAAGAAGGGTAATGAGAAACTCGAACTTCCTCATTCATGTTTTCCTGAGGCTAAACTAACTAGCTTAGCTTTTTGATCACGTGAAATTGAAGCTCTATTGTGGGACCTTGATGCTTATGGAGGTGTATAT
>NC_090753.1:18970288-18975288 GCF_036898095.1 Palaemon carinicauda
ATGAATTCAATTATTCTATGTTCATTATATGTTCGTCTCCCAATATTTTTATCTCTAGATAAAAGACAGCAGTCATTTAATCTATGTTCATTAAAAGAGAGAAAAAAAATGGTAGAATTTTGTCTTATTGTTTTATCTTCTAATATGACGAAAAACAATCTTGAAATCAAAATTAATACCAATTTTATACGTTAAAATACAGTATATTTTGAAATTAATAGTTTCATTATCAAACTCGATTTTGTTCATATAAAACAATTTTCTTCAGCGGTGTGAAAAACTCTTATATTTTTTTCCTATAATTTATTTTTTACACGTTAGTCTGATTTCAATTCGTTTGCATTTTCTTGATATGTATGATATTCAAATTGAAACTAAAAGAAGAAAGATGAGTCAATGGCATCAAAGCTGAAAGCTTTTCGTCACAAGGGAAAACCTGTAAAGGGAGAGAGTTCAAACGTAATCAGTGTATTTCATATACCCTTGACGTTAGTTGAGGTCTTTTGAGCAGGTATTTTGGTTCTAAACTTTTCAATGATTATAATAAACATGAAAAAAAAAATGACATAACAAAAAATAAAAACCTCCTGTTAACCTGACACTAATGAAAAACCAGGGTTATTATTTCTGAGACAACTATACTTTTGACAACTCATATCAATAAGATTTCCTTACACATAACCTTACCTAACATACCTTAACCCAACCTACTATGGGTTTTCACAGACAGTGCAAGTGCGATTTTTTGCAATTATTCTGTAACGAACACTCGTATCAGTACGAGATTTTACTATAGTGTATTACACCCAGTAAGGAAATTTATAGGAGTATCATGAATCATTTATTGTAAATAATAAAGACTTTTGTACCTATACCAGGAGGCAAAACTCATTAGCCAAGCAAGAAAACGAACACCAGGTTGGAAGAGTTCCACCTGCCTACAACCCCCTTCACTTCCAACCCCCGTTTTCTTCCTCCCCTCTCCTTTCTTCCCTCACCTGCCCTACGTCTTTCCTTCTCTCTTTCTCTCTCTCTGAATGTTGCTTTGATTTAAACATATTTTTTTACGATTTTTTTTCTATCAATCTAATAATCATTTACATAACCAATACCATAGAGAGAGAGAGAGAGAGAGAGAGAGAGAGAGAGAGAGAGAGAGAGAGAGAGAGAGAGAGAGAGAGAGATGAGCAAACCAGTGAATGAAGCAGTCAGTCATCTGATAGGTAACAACCGATTGAATTGTTCCATATCTGCAACAATAAATATTATAATTAGATAAGATAGATAGATAGATAGAGTGCTTGATATAAAAAAAAACATACAAAATAAGTTGCAACTTAAGCTACCTTCTCAGAAAGAGAGCATGAAGGGAAGGGAAAGAACGGAGAGGGATGGATGGCATGGAGGAGGAGAGTGATAGTTTGAAGCAGGGGGAGACCAGGTGAGGGATGAAAGGAGAGGGAGGGAGGGGGTGGAGGTAGAGGTTCTGTATATTATTGTTCGGTTTTGTGACTGGATGATTGAGATTTTGCCCTTTGGCATAGGGGCAAGTGTCTTTATAATTAATAATTAACGATTCATTATACCCCTATAAATTTCCTCACTGGGTGTAATACCCTATAGCAACATCTCGTATTGATACGACTGTTCGTTACAGAATAATTGCAAAAAATCGCACTTGCACTGTCTGTGAAACCCATAGTAGCTTAGCACTAAAATCGTGGCTGCTCCCTCATGGCTCACTATACTAACAAATATTGCTTACTATTCATTCGAAAAATCATTTCGTCTTGGTTTGCTTAATATAAACTCTAATGCGTACGCAATCCAATGTATAATTCATCAGATTATTAACTTCCTTCAACGAATCATGTTTAAACAAGTAGGGAATAATACCAAATATAGACATTACAGCAATAATCAGAGAAGAGGGGAAAGATTACGAGGACCAACATCAGCTTAATATACTGATAACGTGAATGCTATCAGTAGATACAAGATAGCAGAAAGCGTCTAGCTTGAATATGAACCATGCAACAAGAAATCATAATATAAAATAAATAAAAAAAATAAAATTAAAAAGAAAACTTGTGTAAGGACCGCGGTATTCTTGTGGTGGGTCAAACACATTTCTGGGCTCTTCTTCTCACTGCCCACCCAAAGTGATAGTTATCTTTAATGGCCTGAGTCATGCTTTCTTCAGGAGCAAAGAATGTTTGGCTACGTACTGAGACAGTTGCACCCATTAAGAATGCTTTAAGGTTATAGCTTGAGTAGAGAATGGGCTTCGGCGGTAACCATAAGTGTTACTTGATGTAGAGATAAACTGACTAACTGACTTCCTAATATATTTTTGCATCAGTTGCTTTGTAGTTACATTAATGAATGGAGTTATTCTTTTCCTTAGTATATCAGTCTGACTATCTTCAAAATATTGATAACCGTTATAATTAAACGTAATTAGGATTTTCCTTTTCTGTCCAAACGGGTATGATGGTGCGGGAGGGGGGGGGGGGGGAGGTCACTGAAGGCTAAATGGAATAACAATCAAGGTTTTCAGGAAGTCTAGGTATGATATTGGTAGTTTTATTAAAAAAAGTAAACTCAAGTGTAATAAGTGTCATGAGTCACCTATCTTCTCATCCTTAATAATAATAATAATAATAATAATAATAATGAATATAATAATAATAACAATAATAATAGTGAAGAACAGAAACAAGGGAATAACTAAAAGATAAAAGAATTAATGAATAATTGAGATAAAATATTCAAAACAAAAATAACAACATTAAAACATATATTTCTTATATAAACTACAAAATGATTTATGTCAGCGTGTTCAAAAAAAAAAAAAAATATTGATGTAAGTTTGAACTTTTGAAGTTCCACTGATTCAATTACCCGATTAGTAAGATTATTCCACAAACTTCTAAAATACTGCGTAGTATTGAACCTCATGATGGAATAGGCCTGACTATAAAAATTAACTACATGCCTAGTATTACGAACAGAATGGAATTATCCGGGAAGATATGAATGTAAGGGATGGTCAGAGTTTAAAAAAAAATCTTATGTAATATGCATAGCGAAGTAGTTGAATTGACGGTTCCAGAGGTTGATATCTTGATCTGGAGTGAGCGATTTAATAGATGATAAGTTCCTGTCCAACAAATTAAGAAGAGAATCAACAGCGGAAGACCAGCTAGGAGAAAAACACTTAATATAAGATATAATGAAAGAAATAAAACACTTCTTCAATGATGTTTTATTACCGAAAATCTTAAAAGACTTTCTTAATAAGCCCATCTTTTTCGCGCAATTGAAGAAGACACTGACATATTGTGTTTCACAAAAGTAGATTTGTTGCCGAGAATAACACCTAAAATTTTAAAAGAGTCGTACAGATTTGAAGAAACATTATCAATGCTAAAATCTGGAGCCACTGCCCTTGACCTATGTACAATCATACTTTTAGTTTTGTTATTATTTTATTTCATACCCCATAATTTGCACCATTCACTAATATTAGCTAGATCTCTATTAAGGGATTCACCAACCTAAGATCTACATTCAGGAGAAGGAATAAATGCAAAGAAAATAACATCCTCTGCATATGCAATAAGCTTGTTTTATAGTCCAAACCACATGCCATATCTATATAGTATGAAAAGTAATGGGCTAAGAACACTACCCTGAGGAACACCAGATATCACATTCCTATACTCACTATGATGACCATTAACAACAAGTCTTTGTGACCTATTAGTAAAAAATTCAATCATGATGCTAAAAAACAACCCTCCCACTCTCCCCTGTTTTAGAGTGAAAGCCAGGGACTCATGATTATCATGGTTAAAGGCAGCTCTAAAATCAAGGCCATTCATACGAACTTCCTGATCACAACAAAGGGACTTCTCTACAGCACTTGAGATTGTAAGGGCATCACATGCTCAAGGGCCTTTACGAAAACCAAATATTACGAACAAGGGAACACATGATTACCTACGGCAAACATATTGAGACCTTTTGCCAAAAGATGTTTGTAAACTTTCGATAATATTACATTTATGGAAATTGGGTGGTAATCCCCAAGAGAGCTTTAATTTCACAAGGTCGAAAGGCTAAACTAGTTAGTTTAGCCTCAAGAAAACAGGATTGAGGAAGTTCGAGTTTCTCATTACTCTGCTTACTGTCAAAAAATCTCCCAAAAGGGTTGCCTTTTCCTTTGGACAGTGAGTAACAGAGCAATATAGTTTAAGTAAAGGTGTAACTGTTGCATTTACACCAAAGAGTGCAGATTTAAGGGTAGTCCACTACTTAATCTGGCTTGTACCAGAAGTGGTTTCTTTTATGGTTAAATTTGTTTCCTTTTGAGTTGAAACATAATGTGTCTGAGCAAAAGCTCTACACTGGGTATAGTTATTCCAGGTCAAATATGATCTGTTACCCTTTCAAAGATGATAGGCTTTCTTCTTCTCCAAAGAAACATGTCTACAATCATCACTGAACCATGGTTTGTCCTTCAGTCAGTACCTTCGCACGCGAGAAGGGATATGCCTATTAATTATATTTACTAGATTCTCATTCAAAGGGATAACAGGATCAACACTACTATATAATTTTGAACAATTCAAGCTCGAAAGATCATGCAAGATCCCATTCCAGACTGCTTGAGATTTCACAGAAATCTTACACAAGTATTAAACATCAGTTCCAGGCTGCTTAGTCTTCACTATTAATGAAATCAAGGCATGGCCAGGTGTCCCAACTGTAGAACCAGCCTTTTTTGTTATAATGTCAGGGGAGTCGGTGTATATGAGGTCCAATCAGTTATCTGACTTATGAGTAGCTTCACTTATGATTTGCTCACAGTTTGATTCAGAATCAAAGTCTAAAGCTCTTTAGCCATGGCAGTCAATAGGAGAAACAAAATTCACCACTCCCTAAGGTGAGCATTAAAATCACCAAAAAAGAGAAAATTGTCCTTTTTAATATCT
>NC_090753.1:18988556-19013556 GCF_036898095.1 Palaemon carinicauda
AGTTGTTAATTTTAGTTGGGTTAACATTTTCAGCATATTAAAGTCTGAAACATTAATAACGTATAATATTAGAGTATAGAATTTTTTTTTATATACATAAAATCTGAAAACTACGCACACATAAACACACACACACACATACACACACACACACACACACACACACACATATATATATATATATATATATATATGTATATGTGTGTGTAGGTTTTGTGAATTTATATATATATATATATATATATACATATAAATGAAATTGTTTATACTCTAATTATTTTCTAATAATTTATGTAATTAATATATCAGACTACAAAATCCCGAAATATTAACCCAACTGCAATTAACGACTTCAATAGAACCGAAATGGAGGGACCTATTAACAAATGTTAATTGTATCTCCTTCCTAATCCTGAAAAAAAACGAGGTATAAATGTTTTAATCACGTTGCAGGGGATTAACAGGTTAATAATTACAGCCCTAATGAAATGGGTTCGGTCATATATGGCTTATTTCTAGAATTATATCTTTGTGTTTATTGGATATCGGATTATCATAGAAGGAGGAATAAAAAAATAAAAAAAAAATACGACGAATAAATATTAGGGAAATGAAGATGAACACAGAAAATGGTCCATGGAAATGCTTTTTTGTTATAGGTTTCAAGTTCTCCAAAACCATCACCTCAGAGTTTTAAACTATTTTAGTGACTAAAAAAGAAAAAAAGTTTATAAACTATTCTTAATAAAAACTGTAGAATATTATTGTGAAAGTTTTGAATAAGAAATCGTGATACTTTGTAATTCCCTTAAAATACGCAAATTTCTTCAAATCCGTAATGTTAGTGGAGTTCTATCAAATGAATTTTCATTGAACAGAGTAGTACAACAAGGGAATGTGTTTTCATCTTCGTTGTTATCTTACTCATTGATTTTGCAGTACGTAGAACAGTTGAAGATGCAGGAGAAGGATTGACTGATTGATAATAGGAAAATATCTGACCTAGAGTATGCTGATGAAACTGTCCTCTTTAGAAAAACAGCAAAGGATTGGCAATACTTGCTTTTCAGATTGCTCGAAATATCAGAGGAGGCTGTGCTCAACATATATAAAATAGGGACAAAGAAGATGAAGAAAAAAAAAATAGAAAATCTGACAATGACTTTAAGTAGAAGCTTAAAATTAAATCACCTGAAGTTACATATAAAAATCACGCTATATATGACTTTGGCAAGGTTCTTGTTACTGTATGGACATGAGACGTGGTATGACATTGAAACAATATACAACAGATTTTGTAGCTTCGAAAACGCTCCGAAGAGAATTGGGAGTTAAATGGCGGGAAAGGACTAGAAATGAAACTATAGGAGAGATTACTCGAGTGCCATATGTGCATATCTTGGTGAGGGGTAGATGGAGATTGTTTGACCATGATTATTTGTACTCCCCAATAGAGATTATTTCATCAAATATTTACCTGGGCTCCACAAGGTACTGGAAAAGTTGGAAGACCCAGGGCTAGAATGCTGAGGACTATGTAGCGTGAAGTCAGAGATGATGATTAGAAAGGCTTTTAATTAAAAGCCAAGACACAGATGACTAGCGATATATAACTGAGGCCCTTTGTTTCAATAGGTGTAGGAGGAGATGGTGATGATGAAGGTGATGATGATATTTTCCTTATATACTGTTTTTTGAACTTGGTGTTCTTTTGATAATGAAAGTTTCTGATTGATTTACCAATGTCAGTGAAGCTAGGTTTAAATGTTTCAAACAGGTCAGTCGAGAATTCTGAGTTTCTTTAAATCTATTTCGTTCTTTTTAAAACCAATTTACTTGATGATTCCATAAAGGTAATCATCTTGGAAACGTTACTTTTACATAGAAATACTTGCATGAGCATTCTGTAAAAAAAGAAAATACATACATATATATATATATATATATATATATATGAAATCCTGAGCTATTACCGGGATTGCCTACTGTAAATCCATGTAAAAATAATTACCATTTAGGTAACGAAAGAAATTAAAAAACATAAATAAAGGAGGAAGACTGATGAAAGGTGACCCAACCCAGAGATAGAATCACTACTACGGGAATCTATTTAACCAGGGTTCTTTTTGAAGAAATAATTGAATTTGAAATATGTACAACATCCCAAAAAAATATCAGAACCGGACGTCTTAAGTATCGAAGAGAATTACTACAAACCGTGTTGATAAGGGGTTAGTTACAGATGGTCTCAAATTATTAGAACCTGTCTACTGAAAGCTCTAGAACCGCTAAATATTTGGCCTCAGACTATACAATAAGTTCCCTTCGGACATCCAAAAGACTCAAGATATTAAGGCTTTTGAGAGGAGACTGACAAATTTCTTGTTCTCGACAGTGAAGGTTTGACAATAAGCGACAAATAGGTGGTGTGAAATGCTCAATGATTTGGAATGCATATGATGAAATAACTGCGAAGGTTATATAGAGAGCAGCCTTCCCAGCAGCACTTAAGTAGAGTATATTTTATCATTAATTTATAAGTAAATTATCTTTTTGCTACATTATTCAAGTTTCTTATATTCGAAAAAACCAATAAGCCCAAATCAAGCTGGAAATAAGAGAAAACCAAATTTTTAAAATTATTTTCCAGTAGAATAATTGGAATGAAAGATTATTATCATGGACATTACATTGGGAGAAGTATATTTTGATTGCTTTTAATTTTGGGTTAAGTAAGAAGAAGTTTATTCTTGTATTTTCTGAACTAAATATCCCTCATTACTTTCTATCATTTTTTTATATTCCAATAGAAATTTAAAAAACTGAATCAAAGAATAAAAGTTTCAAAAAATAAAAGAATTAACACCTCCTACATAAACCGAATTTATGCAAACCAAATGCACTATGACGAATGTTCACTTCCATAGCCGGAGTCATCTGGAAATACATACACACAAAAATATATATATACATATATATATATATATATGTGTGTGTGTGTGTGTATATATATATATATATATGTGTGTATATATATATATATATATATATGTGTGTGTGTATATATATATATATATATTCATTAGAAGGGGCTAGCGTTCGATCCCAACTATGAGGTAGAAATTTATTTTGTATTTGAACACAATGTTGTGTTGATATTTATCCATACATATATATATATATATATATATACATATATATATATATATATATATATCTAATAAGCCATATATATTTTTGATACATTTATATCTGAATTCTTTTAACGATCTCGGGATCAGAGCCCCAGGCGAAATCACACAAAGACAAGAGCTTTTGACCGTCCGGGATTCGAACCCTGGTCCAGCAAGCTTGTATAGATAGTGACTACCACTTGGCCAAGTGGTAGTCACTGTCTATATATATATATATATATATATATATATATATACGGATTTTGAGCGAAGCGAAAAATCTATTTTTCGGCGAGATGGCCATGTCGTCCTGATGGAAGTTCCTATAGAGTAGCTTCCCAGGGTATATTACAACTACGGCAATATTCCCAGAGAATTTACCTTAATGTACCCAGAATTCTAACTCCTGGAGCGAATATCCCTAATGTAAGGGATATCTCGACATATCAGAGGACGTATTCTTGACACGCCACATGGCAATCTGCGCCCCAAACAGAGATAAACCATCGAGGGGTCAATTGGCAGGAAACGAAAACGGGAAAGAAAAAGGGGGAGCCGCCCCCAAGGGTCCATCTTCTCCAGTTTCGTAAGCATGCCTGGCGCCAATCCTGGCGCCATCTGTATTCCTTGTAGCGTACACGAGGTGCTACAGATGCTGTATATAGGGAGGAGTCCTAGAGCTCTTTCATAGAAAGGGTAGGGCGGGTCCATCAGGACGACATGGCGATCTCGCCCAAAAATGGATTTTTCGCGTGGGCTCAAGCCATGTCGTCCTGATGGAAGTATACCAGAGCATTACTGTATATGTGGATTCTCAGAACGTGCCGTACTCCCCAGAAGTAATTTTTCCCGGTCAACTAGACCTAGAGACCTAAGATGTTACCGTTATACATCTTTTCAACTAACCATAAACCATGTTAGAGCTTCCTGCCCCCTACAAGGAAGAGTCCTACTAGACTCTGGAAAAGTCTAGAGTACATATACCTATGTATGAATACCAGGCAAGCTAATATAGTGGTCTCACCCTATATTAAGTAAAGCATAGTTTGTAAAGAACCACTGCGTCAATATGAAATATCGACCAGTTCTCCGCACAATACTTGTATTGGACAAAGGTTCATATCCGCATAGGAGGAAACTTGTAAAACCGCCACCGTCCCCTTCTGGGACGGAATCCTCCTGTTAAGGGAAAGCATAAACCAATGCAACATAGCTTGCATAAAGGAACAATTCTATTAGAATTATCCCAGATAAAGTACATAGAATGAATGCTCAATTATACCAATAAATTGACACAGGTGAAGGAGACGCAAGGTTCTCAAAAACAAGTTTATTAACAAACAATAAATAGACAGGTTAACAACAATTACACACACACACACACACATGTATATATATATATATATATATATATATATATATATATATATATATATATATATATATATATAGTAAACAGAACTTGTTTATCTGAAAGAAAAAACATTATTGCCACTTTTAAGATACCGAGGTATCAAAGTCATAAAAGTCTGTATTACAAATCAAACACATTAGCGTTAGAAAACGCTCGGCACACATGTCTGCACTTATGCTAGGTTCACCTTTGGAAATGGAATAGTCTACGTGGGCAACTCAGTGCCCCCACTTAGTTTGTAGTACCGTATGTAACTACACACTCACCTTGGAATTAATTGTCCCAATTAAAACCACTGTTCCTCGCAGAGTTAAACAGTAGGGTTAACGACGCGACCCACTGCTACCACAGATCTCTTTAGTTCCTCTACTTGCTTCGCATAGTGGCGAAAGAACACTCTGGAAGACTTCCAGCCAGTGTATGAACGGATATGTTCAAAGTCCATACAATTAAAGAAGTTTAAGGATGAGGCAACTTTCCTCGGATCGTGACCTGTGGGTGTACTGTCAGGATCCGCTCTGCGAATAGAATGTGATTTTCGCTCTGAGTTGATTCAGAGATAAATTTGAGCCTGATATTTCCCCCCTGAATAGTTGACAACCCTTGAAGTTCTATGAAGATAGACCTTTAGGCATTCTACTGGACATCTACTGGCAGATTCTCCAGGGCCCCCGCCCGTTGGTGGGTAACTCATTCTTGGCGAGAAACGTAGGATCCGGAAACAGGTTCAGTTCTCCCCCATCCAGGAACTGAACACGACCTGCCTCTCTCGAGAGGGCTACAATCTCACTAACCCTGGCCCCGGATGCGAGTGCAAATAGGAAAATAACTTTTTGTGTCAAATCCTTTAACGCACACTCCTCATTGCTCAACAGAGAAGCGAAATGAAGAACTTTGTCTAAAGACTATGAAATGGGCTTTGGAGGTGCTGAAGGTCTGAGTCTAGCGCAGGCTTTCGGAACTTTATTAAAGATCTCGTTACCGAGGTCGACCTAGAAGGCATATACAATTGGTCTTGTCAAAGCAGACTTACACGCCGAAATCGTGTTAGCTGCCAACCCTTGACCATGGAGGTGGATGAAGAAAGATAAGCAGAAGTCTGTCGAGATCTCCTGCCGATTCTTCGCCTTGACAAAGGCCACCCATTTTCTCCAAGATGACTCATATTGCCTTCTAGTAGATTTGCACTTATATTCCTCTAGGAAGTCTATGCTGGCTTTCGAAATCCCGAAACGCTTTTTCACCGCTAGGGAGAGAAAATCATGAGCTGCAGGGTCCGGGTTTTCTGTAATGAAGCGCAGACAGTGGACTTCTGGACTCGCTGGGTCAGAACTGGATGTGGTAGCGGTACAAACTTAAGCCGTAGTTCCAATGCCAGGGGGAACCACACGCTGTTCGGCCACTTGTGGGCCACTATTGCCGCTACCCCCTTGAAGGATCTCAGTTTGTTGAGGACCCTCAACAGAAGATTGTGAGGAGGGAACAGATAAATCCTGGACCATCTGTTCCAGTCGAGGGACATCGCATCCACTGCTTCCGCTAAGGGGTCCTCGTACGGGGACACGTACAGGGGCAACTTCTTGTTGTCTTTCGTCGCAAAGAGGTCTATCTGCAGTTCTGGGACTTGATTCAGAATGAAGGAGAATGATCCTGCGTCTAAGGACCATTCCGACTCTATCGGTGTGAACCTGGATAGAGCGTCCGCTGTCACATTGCGGACTCCTTGAAGGTGAACTGCCGACAGGTACCACTTCTTCTTTTCCGCCAATCGGAAGATGGCCAACATCACCTGGTTGAGAGGTGGTGACCTTGATCCTTGTCGATTCAAGCATCTCACAACTACCTCGCTGTCCATCACCAACCTTATGTGGATCGAGTGACGCGGGGAGACTTTCTTTAAGGTAAGGAGCACTGCCATAGCTTCTAGAAAGTTTATGTGAAAGGTCTTGAATAGCTTGGACCAAGTCCCGTGGACTTTTATCCGATGAGAGTGACCTCCCCATCCCTCCTTCGAGGCGTCTGAGTGAATCGTCACCGACGGGGGAGGTGGCTGAAGAAGAACCGACTTCTTTAGATGTCTGGCCTGGGACCAAGCCCTGAGAAGAGTACGTAGCCGAAGCGGAACTGGTCTTCTTAGATCTCTTTGCGCATTTGATGCATAACTTCTCCAAACTCCGTTTGCATCCTTTAGCTGTGCTCTCAGCACTGGGTCTGTCACCGAAGCAAACTGGAGAGAGCCCAGTACCCTCTCCTGCTGGCGTCTTGATATCCTTTCGGAATCTAGAAGTCTCTTGAAAGAACTTGCTATCTCCTTCCTTTTCTTCGCAGGGATGAAGAAACGGTGTGACATTAGGTCCCAGTGGATTCCCAGCCACTGGAACTTTTGAGATGGAGAAAATCGAGACTTTTTTCTGTTGATCTTGAAGCCTAGATACTCTAGGAACTGGATCACTTGACTGGAAGCTTGCAAGCATTCTGTCTCGGATGCTGCCCACACCAACCAGTCGTCCAGGTAGGCTACTACCTGAATTCCCTTTAAGCGTAATTGTTTGAGAGCTACGCTCGCAAGCTTCGTGAAAATCCTTGGGGCTATATTTAGCCCGAATGGCATGGCTATGAAGGCATATAGTCTTCGTTGTAGCTTGAACCCTAGGTAGGGGGAGAGTCGACGGTTGATTGGAACGTGCCAATAGGCGTCCGACAAGTCTTTGGAGACTGAATATACCCTCTTGGGCAGTAAGGTCCTTATGTGTTGCAGTGTTAGCATCTTGAATTTGCAATTCACTATGAACTTGTTGAGTGGCGACAAGTCCAGAATGACTCTGAACTTTTCTGAGTCTTTCTTGGGAACACAAAATAGCCTCCCTTGGAATTTGATGGACTTCACCCTTCGGATCACTTTTTTCTCTAACAGTTCTTGAACGTGTTGGAAAAACCGAGGGTACGGGGGTGGAGTGCTGTACCAGCTCCAGCCCAGTCAATTTTTGAGTAGGCTGTGGGCCCAGGGATCGAAGGTCCACCGATCCCGAAATTTCAGAAGTCTCCCTCCTACCGGCATCATCTCACTTGGACTGCCGTCCTGAGGTCTTGCCTCCCCGACCGCGCTCACCCCTGAATCCCCTTCCCCTTGAGGGGCGCCTAGACGAGCCTCTGGCTGCTCCTCTAGGCCTTGCTCGAAAGGAAGTAGACTGCCCTTCGAACGTTGGGGTGAATGCCGTGGACTGTGTCGACACGGCCTAGGGTACCCACTGAAATGTGGTCGGGGTTTCTGCCACCAACTGGGGCATTGAAGGCAATGGTAATTGCAGTTGCTGTTGCTGTTTAAAAGGCTTGGCTGGTCGAGACCGTAGCCTAGTCCTCATAGTCTTCCTCTTTGGTTGAGGACCCTCATCCGGTGAAGACTTTCTTTTATTAGCCAGGCCCCACTTCTGGAGAAGGTTTCTATTCTCCATGGCAGCGCTATCAACAACTTCTTTGACTGATTCGGTAGGGAAAATGTCTTTGCCCCAAATGTTGGAGGAGATTAGCTTCCTTGGCTCGTGCCTCACCGTAGCCGAGGTGAACACGAACTCCCTACAAGCTCTCCTCGCCCTGACGAAGCCATAAAGATCCTTCGTCACTGTGGCCAGATGAGTCTTGGCCACTACCATGAACATTTTATTTACCTTGGGGTCTCTTGCCATCGTCTCAAGAGTAGTCTGAAGAGACATTGAGGCAGCCAGTCTTTCTTTTTTCTCGAGCTCTCTCCGCAAAAGAAAGTCAGACAGCTTAGGGAGGTCCTCGCCGAACTGACGTCCGGCAATATCAGCCTCCAATTTCCCAACTGAGAAGGTAAGATGGACGTCCTTCCAGTCTTTGTGGTCCATAGGCAGGGCCAGCGACAAGGGTTTACACTCCTCCAGGGAGGGGCAAGGCTTGCCGGCCTCGACTGCTTTTAGAACAGCCGCAAACCCTTTCTGTAAAAAGGGGAAGGCTCTAGCAGGAGAGGACACAAAGGAAGGGAACTTCTCACTCAATGCAGCTACCTTTGAGTTCGAGAAGCCCCTCTCTTTCATCGAGGATGAAAGCAAAGCTTGAGCCTTAGCATAGTCCATCACTATGACCTCCTTCGGCTCTGTCTCCTCCTCTGAAGCTGGTTCCTTCCTCAGCCGGACATAACAGTCCGGATATGACCCCTTGCTGGGCCAAAATTTCACCTCCTCTAGGGGAACTGGGCCCAACTTATCCGAGATGACGATCTTTCCAGTCGTCATCGGCATGTGCTCAGCATACCTCCATGGGTTAGCATCTGAGCACAAGGGAAGGTCTTTCACATTGAGCTTTTTCTGGGGCCCATGTGATGCTGCAAGTCTCTACATCTGCAGTTCCATTGCAGCCACCTTCTCCTGATTCTCCTTCTGCATTTGTTGGATCATTCCAACAATGGAGGAGAGGGCCTGTCCCAGCTCTACTGGGAGAGCGGCCGATGTTGAGGGAATAGGCTCCGGGACCTGAACCGGAGTAGCTGACATCTCGTCGACATCTTCCTCTACAACGTCTGGGGCTTGAACTTCATCCTGAGCTTCTGCCAGGAGGTCTTCCTCCAGACGCTCGTCCACGTCAGACATCCTGTCATCCAACTGGATGTCTTGCATAGCGTGTTTCCTTCACAACCAATTGTTGCAGCCTTCCAGATAATAAAATCTTATAGTTAATCTCTTCTAGAATAACCAATGAAAAGTTTCCAGAGGAAACAGGTGTAGCTCACACCTAAGCAATGATTTTAAAATCCTGGATAATAGACAAGAAAGAACTCACTTTCTTATCTGTAAGGCAACAGCAAAGGGCTGTGCAAGAAAACACAAAAGTGTTAGAACACACAGTGCTGTACCAAAACTTATACTATAGTTTTCCTCTTACAGTATATGTTATACTGAAGAATACTGGTACAGTATAGAAGGTGCAGCACACACCATAACTAGCTTTAAAGTATACTACTTAACAGCTATGAGGCGGCAGAACGCTGGTTGAAATGCATGTGCCGCAGCAACAGCCCATGTCGGCTAAACAAGGTAGCACCCGGCTGCCGGCCACACTCTTGGCGACCGGCAGACAAGGGCTGACATTAGCCGGCCGGCAAAGGTACACAACCAATGCCAGCCAGCAGCAAAAGAACCAGAGGACTACGACTGCCCGGCTGCCGGCCTCATAGGCCGCCAGCCGGGTCGGGTACAGCACTAGAAGAAAACAGAATGGATGCCGGGATAAGTGCGTAAACAACCTCCAAGCCTGGCAATCTGAAAGAGTGCATATAAGGAAGGGGAGAATCTAATTCAGGCTTCCTGACCAATGCCGTCTGACTCACAGGCAGGCATGGATGAGGGACCAAGGGAAGTCCGGGCAGCACTCAAGCAGAAGACCCTTGCCGACCGGCAGACTCTGCCGGCCAGCAAAGGACTGAGTCAATTCCACATCCTAACCTATACTAGGTCCAGATGTAGAATGATGTACAGTACTGTAATGGCTAGGCCATTACAGAGATAGAGGGGGAAGGGACAAAAGAGGGTCCTACCAACCTTGCTTTAGTGAAGGATCACCCGCAGCCAAGGAAACTCATCTTAGCGTAAGGGAGATCCAAGGAGGGAGGCCAGCAATACTTCCCAGCTCCTAAAGAACCAAAGCAAGGAAGGTGTTGCTACTCCCAGGGAAAGGATCTTATCCTCCCACCGAGAACAGCAACAAGGACTAGTCTGCTAGATCACAAAAGAAGGAATCTTCTCGTACCGAAACATTCGGTAGTGACCTAAGGAGGCTAAGCCTCCTATGTCTGTGTCAGGCCAGCGAGTGAGACTCTACCCCAAGCCAGACAAACACAGACTCAGACTAAAAACTCTGATGTTCTGTCCCTCTCTGAAGCCAGACTTACTGGAACAGAGAGGTACAGTAACACCCCAGTATAGTTGTATCGAAAGTTAATTCAGATAAACCACTATGGTTAAGCCCAAGGCTTAAACAGAGGGAAAGGGATTGCATAACTTCTCCGAAGAAAAGAAAGCAACCGGGGAGTATGAGAAAGTATACTAAGGCTCCATAAGCAACTTAGCCTAGGCACCAAGAGAATCGATTACCTAAATCACCGAAACTCACTCGTATACTATCTTGGAAATATTCAACATAATCTTAAATGTATAAAAAATAGCTTAAAGCTTTAATAAAATTTTAATACACTCGGAAAACCAAAATCATGCGGAAAGTACTAGGACCAAACGACTAGGCTACATGGCCTAGCGTAGGCCAGAGTTGGCGAATACTTCGCCAAAATAATACTAAAGCACTAAAGGAAATCCTATGTAACGCTAAATAGCTAAAATTTATTAGAGCAAAACAACCGGGAATGTCGCTCTGGCTAACTAAAACTCATACCTAGCGAGCGACAGCGTCCATGACGCCTCCGGTAGGCTACGGCTCTTGTAACAAAGATTAATCCTATTAATCACTTAAAAATTTACCAAGAGCCTACATTTATATATAAAAGAAATGGTACTCAACTTATCAGAGGCCGACGAAGTTGGAGAAGCTATGAAAAGCTGAATAAATCCAAGATTTGCGAGAAACACAGGAAAAAAACCGATTTGTTAGGCTACGCAAAAAGGAATACAGATGGCGCCAGGATTGGCCCAGGCACGCTTACGAAACTGGAGAAGAGGGAGCCTTGGGGGCGGCTCCCCCTTTTTCTTTCCCGTTTTCGTTTCTTGCCAATTGACCCCTCGATGTGTTATCTCTGTTTGGGGCGCACATTGTCTTGTGGCGTGTCAAGAATACGTCCTCTGATATGTCGCGATATCCCTTTCATTAGGGATATTCGCTCCAGGAGTTAGAATTCTGGGTACCTTAAGGTAAATTCTCTGGGAATATCGCCATAGTTGTAATATACCCTAGGAAGCTACCCTATAGGAACTTCCATCAGGACGACATGGCTTGAGCCCAAATATATATATATATATATATATATATATATATATATATATATATATATATATATATATATATATATATATATATATATATGAAAAGAGAGTTTTTAGAAGAACTAACCCAAATTGAAAAAAATAGATATATTAAATATAAGTGGAACATGGTATTCCCAAGAGACTGGCAGTGATGACCATATAAAAAGTTTCAATACATATATCTCAGACAGAACAAATAGGAAATAAGAGGGAACTGCAATATGTGGAAGAGACATAAATCAAGGAAAAGTCTGTGAAAAATACAGCCACCGAGAATGTGAATTGGTTGCGGTAGAATTTGAATATGAAAAACTAGTGAATATTGTAGTTTACAGACCCCCAAATACTAAGGAGTTTGACATAAAAAAAAGGAAAAATAGATTACATATGTAGAAACCACGAAGACAGGAATATACTCCGATCCAAAAATTTTAACTTTCCTTTCGTGAATTTGGAAGAGCGGATAAAAGAAAGTGCTTGTATATATACATATAAAAAAAAGTAATAGTAGCGCAGAAGATAAGAGGCAATATGAAAAGTTTCAGGATATGCTATTAGAAAATAATATGCAACAAATAAACCACATTCCAACAAGAAAGGACAATGTCCTAGATTTAGTATTTGTGAATGAGGTGAATCATGTTAAAGACATAGCAGTGTATAACACGGGAATTTCGGACCACAATGTCCATTCCAAAGCAAGTGATTGCAGAGATAACCAAAGCATAAAACGATGGGACGGATATGGAAAAAATAATTTTTATACATACAGTACATACATATACCAAAGGCACTTCCCCCAATTTTGGGGGGTAACCGACATCAACAATGAAGACTAAACAAAAAAAGGAGACCTCTACTCTCTACGTTCCTTCAGCCTAACTAGGGACTCAGCCGAATTCAGCTGGTACTGCTAGGGTTCAACAGCCCAACCTCCCACATTATCCACCACAGATGAAGCTTCATAATGCTGAATCCCCTAATGTTGCTACCTCCGCGGTCATCTAAGGCACCGGAGGAAGCAGCAGGGCCTACCGGAACTGCTTCACAATCGCTCGCCATTCATTCCTATTTCTAGCACGCTCTCTTGCCTCTCTCACATCTATCCTCCTATCACCCAGAGCTTTCTTCACACCATCCATCCACCCAAACCTTGGCCTTCCTCTTGCACTTTTCCCATCAACTCTTGCATTCATCACCTTCCTTAGCAGACAGCCATTTTCCATTCTCTCAACATGGCCAAACCACCTCAACATATTCATATCCACTCTAGCCGCTAACTCTTTTCTTACACCCGTTCTCACCCTCACCACTTCGTTCCTAACCCTACTCGAGATAAACTAGCTATACTCCTTAGACACTTCATCTCAAACACATTCAATTTCTGTCTCTCCATCACTTTCATTCCCCACAACTCCGATCCATACATCACAGTTGGTACAATCACTTTCTCATATAGAACTCTCTTTACATTCATGCCCAACCCTCTATTTTTTACTACTCCCTTAACTGCCCCCAACACTTTGCAACCTTCATTCACTCTCTGACGTATATCTGCTTCCACTCCACCATTTGCTGCAACAACAGACCCCAAGTACTTAAACTGATTCACCTCCTCAAGCAACTCTCCATTCAACATGACATTCAACCTTGCACCACCTTCCCTTCTCGTACATCTCATAACCTTACTCTTACCCACATTAACTCTCAACTTCCTTTTCTCACATACCCTTCAAAATTTTGTCACTAGTCGGTCAAGCTTCTCTTCTGTGTCTGCTACCAGTACCGTATCATCCGCAAACAACAACTGATTTACATCCCATTCATGATCATTCTCGCCTACCAGTTTTAATCCTCGTCCAAGCACTCGAGCATTCACCTCTCTCACCACTCCATCAACATACAAGTTAAACAACCACGGCAACATCACACATCCTTGTCTCAGCCCCACCCTCACCGGAAACCAATTGCTCAGTTCATCTCCTATTCTAACATATGCTTTACTACCTTTGTAGAAACTTTTCACTGCTTGCAACAACCTTCCACCAACTCCATATAACCTCATCACATTTCACATTGCTTCCCTATCAACTCTATCATATGCTTTCTCCAGTATCATAAACGCAACATACACCTCCTTACCTTTTCTAAATATTTCTCGCATATCTGCCTAACTGTAAAAATCTGATTCATACAACCCCTACCTCTTCTAAAACCACCCTGTAATTCCAAGATTGCATTTTCTGTTTTGTCTTTAACCCTATTAATCATTACTTTACCATACAGTTTTCCAACCACAATCAACAAACTAATACCTCTTGAATTACAACACTCATGCAAATCTCCCTTACCCTTATAAAGTGATACAATACGTGGTCAAAAATAAATGAAGAATTGGACCAAGAATGGAAAACTGTATCCGTAAGTGATAATATACAGGAAAATAGGGATACACTGTACAAAATACTGGAGGAGATTGCTGAAAAATATGTCCCGAAAAAAAAAAAAAACAATAAACATCAACAATCATACCAAGAGAAAGGAAGGATCTTATTTCCGAAAATTAGAAAGTGGAAGGAAAATATTGCAAAAGAAAAAAATGTATGGAAAATGATGGAAATAAAAATTAAGATAGAAAATGCAAAACGAAAGATTATACAATCGAAAAAAAAATTGATAAAAGTGTACTTAGAAGAAAGGACCCTTCAATATATCAAAGAAAAAAAAAATACTCTACTCCTCTGCAAAAAAGATGAATAAAGGGAGATTAGAAATAGACCCTCTAAGAATTGAAGGGCAGTTAACAAATAAAAAAAAGAAATATGCAACATATTAGCAAAAAAATATAAGACTGAGTTCACGGAAAGAACTGCGAATGAGAATAATGAAACAGAAGTGAGAGAAGAAAATGTTGAATATCTAATGGATATGGATATTAATGAAGCAGATATTGTGCAGGCTATAAGCAAAGTTAGAAATAAATCGGCAGCCGGACCAGATGGAGTTCCAGCGATTTTGTTAAAAAAGTGCACACACTATCGCATAGCTGCTTGCAATATTTCTAAAACAAAGTGTAAATATGAGTGTGATATATTTTAAGCATAAATTAGTATATATAACCCTTATTTTTAAAAGTGAATCAGGACTAGAGGCATGCAATTATAGACTTGTTAGTCTAACAACACATATTATGAAAGTGTATGAAAGGGTAATAAAAAAGAAAATAATGAATCTTTTGGTTAAGAATAATTTACTTAATATAAGTCTACACGGTTTTGTGCCCAGATAAAGGACACAAACCCAACTGATACCACGCTATGGAAACATATGTAAGAATATGATAAATGAAAAAGACACAGATGTGGTCTAAGTAGATTTTGCAAAAGCCTTTGACAAGGTAGACCATAATATATTAGAGGAAAAAAATGAGAAAGCATAATATTGTATGAAAGATAGGAAAATGGATAAAAAAATCTGCAAAACAGAAAACAGATAATGGTTGCAAATGACGAAAAATCAGATGAAGTTCAGGTAATATATGAAGTGCCTAAGGGTACGGTATGAGTTGCACTGCTGTTTGGTATTATGATCTCACACATATACTGTAATGTTAAAGACTGTAGTGAAAAATTTTCGCATATGACACATGAATAAGAAGAGAAATTACATGTGATGAAGATAGAAACTCATTACAAGGGGATCTAAACAAAATATATGAATGGGCAGAGATAAATACGATGATATTTAAATCCGATAAATTTGAATCAATAAATTATGGAAACAGAGAGGGAATGGTATATGCATACAAGGGACCTAATAATGAGATTATCACAAAAAAAAAGCAGTTAAAGACCTTGGTGTAATGTTAAACAGGACTATGTTATGCAAAGATGAAATAGCAACACTGTTGGCTAAATGTAAAGCAAAAATGGAAATGCTATTCAGACACTTTAAGCAAGAAAAGCTGAACACATGATTATGCTTTACAAAACTTATGCGTGTAGTACACTCGTGTACTGCAATGTAATATGGTACCCACACTAACAAAAAGGATATTTCACAAATAGAGAGTGTACAAAGGTCCTTTACTGCTCGAATAGAAGAAGTTAAGGACCTTGACTGTTAGTTTAGACTGCAATTTTTAAAACTATACAGTCTAGAAAGGAGAAGAGCGTGCTACTTGATAATACAAGCATAGAAACAAATTGAAGGAATTACTGAAAACATCATTCATCTAAAAATATCAGAAAGAGCAAGCCGAGGTAGATTAATAGCGCCCAAACTATACCAGGAAAACTAAGGAAGGCACACAAGACATTAATTCACTACGCACCAGCATTGATAAAGCAGTGACTATTTAATGGGCTGCCAGCTCATCTAAGAAACATATCAGGAGTGAGCGTAGATGTGCTTAAGAATAAGCTCGATAAATACCTAAGATGCATCCCAGACCTTCCAAGACTGGAAGATGCAAAATACACCGGAAGATGCATTAGCAACTGTTTGGTGGATATACGAAGTCCCTCACTCTGAGACAATTGGGGGAACCCAAACATAGAATAAGGTAAGGTAAGGTAAGGCCCTCTCTCTCTCTCTCTCTCTCTCTCTCTCTCTCTCTCTCTCTCTCTCTCTCTCTCTCTCTCTCTCTCTCTCTCTCTCTCTCTCTCTCTCTCTCTCTCTCTCTCATTTTTAAACGGTCAGTCATGTCAACAATTGAATAGCTAGAAGATAAGTGGTCTGTGTTATTGCAGAGTTTCCTTATTGGAAAAGAACGCAGTATGTACCTTGCCTTGTCTTTGGACCAGAGGAAGGTGTATCAAGAAGTTTAGAGGCGTGTGCTGTAAGTGTATCAAATGACCCCTGACTACTATAATGAAAAATTCCAAAATATGCCGAAGGACGAGAACATTTCGTTACTGGGTTATGCTTATAAAGTACGACGATGTTTTAAGAGATTGATAGAGGCTGCCAAAATGAGAGATATGGCTGATTTAAAATAACTGATAATATTGGAACAGTATATAGGAGGATTTTCTGAACATATTCGAATCAATTAGAGAGAGAGAGAGAGAGAGAGAGAGAGAGAGAGAGAGAGAGAGAGAGAGAGAGAGAGAGAGAGAGAGTTGCTTTGCTGAGTAAGGATATTGATATAATCAGTCATAAACTCTCCTCTGGTATGAAGATTCAACCGTCGTTCTGACCTAGTGTCAAATATTTACGGAATCATGGAAACCAGTTCAGTAATAACTATGGGAACAAGTTCAATAGTTACAGCGGAAGCTACTGGTGCTATTCCAAAGAAGACTGTGATAGTACCATATTAACAATCCTTGATTCGTCCTTGTTCATGTGTTGTGAAATACATGCATATGATTGATATTGTTTGATATAAGTGTGGGAAAAAAAGGCTATATCAGTAACAATTGTTTGTCAAACTAACCGAAAGCAATCGCCCAAGTGGTTGCGGGTAATTTAACTCCACAGAATACGGAGACAAATAATCAAAGAAGGGTCGACGAGGAAAATATAGCAGATAACATTTACACGACAAGCTAGAAAACCCAAAACAGTGTGGATGCCTTTAAAAAGTATATATATGAAGGTTTGTTGGCCACTCTAGATGGAAGCGAGCAGATCTCGGTCAAGATATGGCCTGACACGAGTTGTAATTATAACGTAGTGTACAACCGTTGGTGGAATAGTGACGCACAGGAGATTCAGTCATTTTGAAAGGAAAAGGAGGATAGGAAGTTACTCTTATAGGCCGTTTCAAACTCATGCGAGTTGGTGACAGGTTATTCTTATTTTGAGATAAAGGATTCATTGGCTTTCGAAGGAGTAGAAGTCCTACTAGGATATGAGGTTAGTGGAATGCCATTTGGGTCTTGTCCCATTGTAATGGAGAAACCACTGAAGAATTGTCCTACGACTGAACTCAAGAAGGAGTACCCGTATCTGTTTCCTAGTTATGTAATGACTAAGAGAATGACAAAAAAAAAGTGCCTGCAGAAGAAGATTGAGGAACCAAAGGAATGGTAAACTTGGAGGGTTTATTTACTGGAGAAGATGCTTCCCATGATACAATGCAAGAGGAGAGCTCCCGAGAGAGCTCAAGAGAATAGGAGTGACAGATGAATGAACAGGAAGACAAAGAAGCAAAGGATTTGAAAGAAATAGAAAATTCAGCGTTGGAAGTAGGACGAGTGGGTCAGAAAAGGCTTATAAGATTGCAACGGAAGGATGCAACGTTAACAGAAATATTGTACCTTTTGTGGGATGAGACGGAGGTGCAGCAGTCTCTCACCTGTTGTTACATCAAGGATGGATTGCTTATGAGGAAGCATACATCCACCGATATCCCTGGGAATGCCCAATTTGGCATTTAACGACAGATATTAATTCCAGCACCGCTAAGAAACCAGGTGATATGAGTTCCACATGAGAGGGGGGACACATGGGAATAAGAAAGACGACAAAGAAAATAATGAATAATTTTTTCTAGCTTGTCATGTATAATGATATGAGCCAGTTTGGCTGTGCTTGTCATGCTTGTCAGGTAGCTAGAATCCCTAACTAGTACATCAAGAAAGCTCTCTTACACCTGATTGAAGTACAAAGAATAGGACATTGGACTACCTTTAATGGTGATTGTACAAGAAGTAAGAAGACCAATTAAAATGTTGGCAGAAAAAGGGAAAGATAGAAAGGAAACGGGTGGAGAATATTTAAAAAAAATTGAGAGAAATGATCCACGAGATGAGGAAATTTTCCTTAGAAAAACTGAAAACGAACCAAGAAAAAATGAATGAAGATGTGATGTGAAAAGTAAAGACAGTAAGTTTTTGTTAGGACAACAGTAGATGTTTTTTTTTCACCGATAAGAAGATTCCCTCTCACCACCATGTTCCAAGGACCATTACGGATTTAGGAGAAGATCAGTGACCGGACCTCTGTTATCGAAAACCATGAAGAAGTAAAACCCTAGGGAAAGTACAGGTTAACTTTTTAAAAGCATACCTAAAAGAAAACGAGACCGAAGCTTCATAGGTGTGTATGGCACAAATTATTTCATGCATGGAAGACGACAACAAATTTGAGGTAGGGGCTGTAAGCAAAGGGATTAATTCGTTCATCATGAGGAACTTAAAAGACAGATTAAGTTATTCAAAGAAGGAGCAGCAAGATAAATCAAGCCGATTGCTTAAAAGTTTCCCTGAAATACTCTCATACATCCTGAAACGATCAGGCTTGAAGAGGCTAGAGATATATCACAAGAACACCAAAAGTCTGTTCAAGTAACGTGCTTATTGACTGTCACCATATCTCCGAGATGTCATGAGAAAAGAATTGGACTGTTTGTTATCAAATGGATTAGCCGAACAAAGCTCCAGCCCTTACAGTTCACCATGCTTGCTTGTGAGAATATCTGATTGATCTTTCTGGATGTGTACCGACTATAAAAAGTTGAATTCGATCAGTGTGGCCGACAATTATTCATTGCCACTCATAGACCAAATACTTGACAATATTGGAAAAATGAGGTTCGTCTCTAAGATTGATTTGTTAAAAGGCTACTATCAAATTCCTTTTAACATCAACGCAAAATTATTATCAGCTTAAATAACCCTGTTTAGGTTGTATCAATAAACAGTCATGTCAATTGATCTAATGAACGCACCCTCTACCATTCAACAAGTGATGGATAACTTTCTAAGATTGATTGAAGGAGTAGGTGTATATCTCGACCATATTGCAACATACTCATCGACCTGGGAAGAACATCAAATCCTGGAGAGATTATTTCAAAAGCTGCGAGAACATCTGAAGAATAATCTGGAGAAGAGTGAATTTGGAAAGGTAATAGTTCAGTAATTAGAATTTGAAGTCGGATGAGGGCATAACGCCTCGATAATCGCTGACGTCGAAGGAATGAGGAAACTTCACACCCTACAACGAGGAAGCAATCACAATGATTTTTAGGGATGGCAGGGTCCTACAGACGGTTTTGCTTGAATTTTTCGGCTATAGTCCCTCCCCTGACAGATTTGACTAGCCGCAAGAAAATGATTGTATGCACCAGCGATTGCTAAAAATCCTTCGACAATATAAAGGTCATATCAACTTCGAAAACCAATACTGCAAGCACCGTATTTCAACAAGAAATTCCTTATCCAAGTGGATGCGTCGGACAGTAAAATTTGAGCTCTCCTGTTGCAACGAAGGAAAGAAGAAATTCTTCATCCAGTCTGTTTTATGTCATTAAAGCTGAAAAAGCATCAACAAGCCTACTCGACAGTTGAAAAGGAACTGCACTATTCACAGTGATAAGAAAGTTTTATGTTTGTGTGAATAGACCACAAAATGAAGAAAATAGGGTTTATTCCGATCACAATCCTTTAATATTTTTTAATAAAATGAAAAAATTATAATCTAAGGTTAATTAGATGGTCATTATGTTTACAACTATATTATTTTAATGTGATTCATTAATTAGGTGAAGATAGATGGTTGCAGATTATTTATCTCGGGCTGCCATTCATCTGGGATTAGATTACAACGCCTTGTCAAAACCCCCAAAAATAGTTCCAGTCTACCAAGCATGTAGGGCGTCCTCCACATCCCTCTATTGGCGTGGTGTCCATCCCGACGACTCCAATGCCACCCTACTCTTTGTGTCAATATTGGGAGACCTAGACTGTGAATACATGCTCACATGCACTTACTAGTTTTTTATTTAATTCATGGCCTTTCACATCCCTCGTTGCGATCTACTGCACAGCTACTGAAGCATATTTGGCATGGCAATTCCATGGGTGCTAAGGATTGAATAGGTTCCTTAACTTTAAACAAAATTCAAAAGCACACCGGCACACTGATTCATGAGTGGGTATCCACTTTCAATCTCAGGGTCATTGCCCACTTCACAAGGAAATCAGTACCTGTTTACTGGCATCAATAACTTCACTCAATGGGCTAAGGCCTCCTATGGAAAATACTATGTCCACTTCATGTACACCTGCCTTACTTTAGGAATGGATAGAAAAATTTGGTATTCCTGGGGTTATTACTTCTGACAGGGGTAACACATTTACCTCTCAATTGTGGAAACCATAAGCGAATCTCCTGGGAATCCCTCTGCATCAAATAACTGCCTACAGCCATGCTGCTAATGGAATGGTTGAATGTTTTTATCAAAACCTCAAAGCAGCCTTGATGTCACACTGTAGGGACTCAAACTGGTTTGCCTAACTTTCCTTGAACCTCGTTGAAATAAGGGCCACTACTAAAGACTCCCTGGATATCTCGGCATCTAAATTAGTATATGTTGATCCATTGGTCATTCCTGACGAATTTTTCCTGCCTGTAAGCTCCTCCGACAATCTCTCACTCCTACATCACGTTGTGGGAAAAATTTACTCCAAGCCGACAGACTGACAAGCTCCTAGCAAATCATCTCATACCATATACTAGCATAAGGCATCGCAAATTTTCATGGGTAGCAACACTAGAAAATCACCACTAACGCACTTTTACACAGATCTTTTGCTTATAATCCGCTGAACAACGAACGTGTTTTTACTGAACATTTGTGGCGGATAAGACTGGGTGTCCATTGATTGCCTAAAACCAGCATATATCCTGCAAGATGACATGCCTAAAGCAAGCCTCTCAAGAGCAGGGTGCCTTATTTCACACACACACACACACACACACACACACACACACACATATATATATATATATATATATATATATATATATATATATATATATATATATATATATATACACACACACACATATATATATATATATATATATATATATATATATATATATATATATATATATATATATATATATATATATGTGTGTGTGTGTGTGTGTGTGTATACATATTATATATATGTATATATACATACATACATACATATATATATATATATACATATATATATATATATATATATATATATATATATATATATATATATATATATATATATATATATATATATATATATGTGTGTGTGTGTGTGTGTGTGTGTATGTGTATAACTTTTAGGGGGGGTGCTATGTATTGCATATGTTTCATTAACGCTTTCACACTGTAACGGTTTTCATTATATATCTTATCACAAGATATTTCCTACACTGTTAATAGTCAAACTTGTGTTATCATTCAAGCACAAGTTATATCATGTTTAAATTTTTGTGACGTTCTTTCTTACAAGTCGCTGTGTATAAACTCAACTATTGTTCAATTTGACACTCTAATGGGAAACTCGGTAAATGCTCATATATACTCAATTTAAATTAATATTCTACAGCACTATATTTGTAAATTCGTGAAAATAACTAAAAATTCTTAAAATCTATGCATATATTTTCAAATATTTCTACCTAAGAAACAAAGGAAAATGTAGTCTTCTAAATCAGAGCTTTATTCATTAATTTCATAGGTCCCTTAGAAAAGCATCATAATACCAGCAAGATAATTATCACAATTATTAACTGGTTGTTACAGAATGATAGGAAGGTGTATGTAACCGAAAGATTTCTTATATAAAATAGACCTCTCCAGACGACATAGAGTCGAAAATTATTATTGTGTTAACAGACCATTCAAATCCTGAAGCGTGTCATCCTATAAAAAAGAATGCCATTTCAGCATACCAAAACTTGTGGACTGTCTTCCTCATAGAAAATGACTGATCTATATATATATATCTATATATATATATATATATATATATATATATATATATATATATATATATATATATATATATATATATATATATATATATATATATAAATGAAATTAGTTATCTTTTGTTTTTTAAATGAAAAGAAAGTGACTCAGCTCAATACACACACACACACATAAATACACACAAAATCACACATACACACACACACACACACACACACGTTTATAAAAAACAAGATAATACACCGAGGCTGACCACTAGATATATATAAAAAATCAAGACATTTTCCGATTGGCTCAAGGATATGAAGACGTAACTGGATGGGAAACGATTAGGCTAATCTTCTCAGCAATTGATAGATCACCTTGAGAATAATTGGGAACATCGTTTTACTTTCATATATAAACTTTCACGGTCCACTCTACTCCACATTTTTACTTTACACCTTGAAGAGGGCCAATGTGTATTGGTTGAACTATAGTGATTTATATGATTTATGGGCCTTTTTGAAAAAAAAAAACACACACAAACATATATATATATATATATATATATATATATATATATATATATATATATATATATATATATATATATATGTATATATGTTTATTTATCTATTTATTACAATATTTCTGAATGGATGTATGATTAACTTGCCGATTGTTTGTTTGTGCAAGAGAGAGAGAGAGAGAGAGAGAGAGAGAGGAGAGAGAGAGAGAGAGAGAGAGAGAGAGAGAGAGAGAGAGAGAGAGAGAATCCGTTTAATTACGAGAATATTGATAAATGAAGAAATTACCAATCATCTATGTAAAAGGCTGTTCAGACATTAATCCCCCCCAAAAATATGAAGCAAGTCAAATTGTTATATCTTAAAAACTGGAAAATCAAGAGAAATAATAAATAGAATCGTGTCCCCCTTTTCAGTACCCCCCCCCCCCCTCCTTCATAGCTCAAGGGAAGCTTTCATAACTTGCAAAGGACCATGTAGTTTATTGGAAACCTCCGTTTTTTTCAATTTGTTGCAAGGGTGTTCTAGATCTACACATGTTTAAATTTTTAGTAGTGTTTGCCACCTTACTCTCCTTCTGAGTCATCAGTAGCCATTGCGTGGTACTCGTCCTAGCTTGATAGAGTAAGCCTTGATTTTTTTTACCACTTTTTTATATGCCATTGCCCTGTCCTTTGCCTTCCTGAATGATCTTTAACACCCAACAGACCACCCTCTCTATCCTTTTCCCGTTTTAATCTTGTAATTATACAGTATACATTTTTTTTACTACCACCTGCATTAAGAATTCTCTAACATACTACGTGTTTCCTGCCTAGTAACCTATCCTCAAATCTAATTAAAGTTTCCAATTACCCAATTTTCATTTTTTTCATCATTTTCGCCTTCTCCAGACCTACTCAGCACGATAAAATATTTAACAGTCTTTATTAATGGAAAAAAATCTTATGATGTAGATATTTTTTGTGTATTATGGATTCAAGTAACAGTGTTAACCTCTAGACAGTAAAAGGATCAAGTGATATCTTAGTGTCCATTGTAAATATCGATAACAAAATCAACTAATTTTATGTTAATATTAAGACAATAAACGAATATCTATGAGCCGCTATTCTCTTGTGTGCTTTCAAAGATTAAATCTTGTATTACTAATCAGGCCATGGCTTGTGTAATATACTGTTACTCTAACTCAACATTTAAGAAGGTATGGGCCAATATTTCTACATGTGCTTACTCGCTTTTGTATGGATAATTTCCCTTTTCCTAATACAAACTTACTTCATGAAAAGAAAGGAAAGATCAAGAGCTTATTCTTTCATAATGACATAGTCAAAAACTCTTTCTTATGCTGTATGAGGCTTTGTATGATTTTATTAACGAAATTTATGACATTGTATAAAATATTGTCTGGATAATCCAACCACTGGAAACATTTACATGTTGTTCCTATCTTCTACTCTTTGGGAATTAAATGTCTTAGGTATTCGAGCTAAAGCAGCTATAATAACTACACTTCTAATGGTAAATACATTATTTCAGTAATCAAGGGATGAACCCTCCAGAGCATTCCTATCTTCTCCCTTTTGGGAATTGAATGTCTTAGGAAATCAAGCTAAAGCAGCAATAATAACTACAATTCTAAATGTAAATATATAATTTCAGTAATCAATGGAAGAACCCTCCAGAGCATTGGAACTCAATCATTACGTATGAGTTTCCATTTTTGCATTTGTTGATGCTAAGGAAATTGAAAAAAAAAAAAGTAGAAGGATATGATTTATACATTGAGCAAAAAAAAAAAAAAAATAGCAAAGTTAGAAACACTGAACTTGGTGTCCGTTGCTAGGGTGAACACGATTAAGAAACTATAACTAAAAAGAGTCTCAATTAATAATAATAATAATAACAATAATAATAATGTCATGTAAAAGATAGACGAAGAAGCGACAAATGCCTCGTCGTAAAAGAAAGAAGGACTATAAAACACCTAGATATGAATGAAAAGATCAGAAGATAATATATGCAAAGAATGAAAGGCTACATTGAAGTCAAAGCTCAACTCTCGAAATATGGTAAAGGCTATATACACTTGCCACTGCCAGTTATCATGTACAGTGCTGGAATAGTGGAGTGAAAGAAATCAGAGATATGCAACCTGAATAAAAAAAAGCTAGATAGGTCACGAACATGCAACAATC
>NC_090753.1:19016056-19026056 GCF_036898095.1 Palaemon carinicauda
TCATCCGCACAATACTTGTATTGGACAAAGGTTTATATCCGCATAGGAAGAAACTAATAAAACCGCCCTCGTCCCTTTATGGGACGGAGTCCTCCCATTAGGGGACTTACATAAACCAATGCAACATAGCTTGCAAAACAGAACAATTCTATCAGAATTATCCCAGATAAGATACATAGAATTAAATGCTCAATTATACCAATAAATTGACACAGGTGAAAGAGACGCAAGGTTCTCAAGAACAAGTTTATTGACAGATAATAAACAGACAGGTTAACAACAAATATATATATTTATATAAAAGGGGATAACCCAAAACTTTAAGCATAAGTATGATAGTAAACAGAACTTGTTTATCTGAAAGAAAAACCATTAAACACCACTTTAATGAGATACCAAGGTATCAAGTCATAAAAAATCTGTATTACAAATCAATCACATTAGCGTTAGAAACGCTTGGCACACATGTCTGAACTTATGCGAGGTTCACCTTTGAAGGAAGGAACAGTCTATATGAGCACTTGGTGCCCTCATTTTAGTTTGTAGTACAGTATGTACCTACACACTCACCCTGGACTTAATCGTCCCAATTAAGATCACTGTTCCTCGCAGAGTTAAACAGTAGGGTTAACTACACGACCCACTGCTACCACAGATCTCTTAAGTTCCTCTACTTGCTTCGCATAGTGGCGAAAGAACACCCTGGAAGATTTCCAGCCCGTGTATGAACGGAGATGTTCAAAATCCATACAATTAAAGAAATTTAGGGATGAGGCAACTTTCCTCGGATCGTGACCTGCGGGTGTACTGTCAGGATCCGCTCTGCGAATAAAATATGTCATTTTCGCTCTGAGTTGATTCAGAGATAAATTTGAGCCTGATGTTTCTCCCCTGAATAGTTGACTACAATTGAAGTCTGAAGTTCTACGAAGATAGACCTTTAGGCATTCTACTGGACATAGAGATGCATCTTCTTTCAGAGGGCAGATTCTCCAGGGACCCCACCTGTTGGTGGGTAACTCATTCTTGGCGAGAAACGTAGGATCCGGAAACAGGTTCAGCTCCCCCCCATCCAGGAACTGAACACGACCTGCCTCTCTCGAGAGGGCTACGATCTCACTAACCCTGGCCCCGGACGCGAGTGCAAATAGGAAAATAACTTTTTGCGTTAAATCCTTTAACGCACATTCTTCATTGCTCAACAGGGAGGCGAAATGAAGAACTTTGTCTAAAGACCATGAAATGGGCTTTGGAGGTGCTGAAGGTCTGAGCCTAGCGCAGGCTTTCGGAACTTTATTAAAGATCTCGTTACCTAGGTCGATCTGGAAGGCAAATAAAATGGGTCTCATCAAAGCCGATTTACATACTGAAATCGTGTTAGCTGCCAATCCTTGGCCATGGAGGTGGATGAAGAAAGATAAGCAGAAGTCTGTTGAGATCTCCTGCGGATTCTTTGCCTTTACAAAGGCCACCCACTTTCTCCAAGATGACTCATATTGCCTTCTAGTCGATTTGCACTTGTATTCCTCCAGGAAGTCTATGCTAGCTCTCGAAATCCCGAAACGCTTTCTCACCGCTAGGGCGAGAAAATCATGAGCTGCAGGGTCTGGGTTTTCTGTAATGAAGCGCAGACAGTCGACTTCTGGACTCGCTGGGTCAGAACTGGATGTGGTAGCGGCACGAACTTCATCTGTAGTTCCAACGCCAAGGGGAACCACATACTGTTCGCCCACTTGTGGGCCACTATTGCCGCTACCCCCTTGAAGGATCTCAGTTTGTTGAGGACCCTCAACAGAAGGTTGTGAGGAGGGAACAGATAAATCCTGGACCACCTGTTCCAGTCGAGGGACATTGCGTCCACTGCTTCCGCTAAGGGGTCCTCGTACGGGGACACGTACAGGGGCAACTTCTTGTTGTCTTTCGTCGCAAAGAGGTCTATTTGCAGTTCTGGGACTTGATTCAGAATGAAGGAAAATGATCCTGCGTCTAAGGACCATTCCGACTCTATCGGTGTGAACCTGGATAGAGCGTCCGCTGTCACATTGCGGACTCCTTGAAGGTGAACTGCCGACAGGTACCACTTCTTCTTTTCTGCCAATCGGAAAATGGCTAACATCACTTGGTTGAGAGGTAGTGACCTCGACCCTTGTCGATTCAAGCATCTCACAACCACCTCGCTGTCTGTCACCAATCTTATGTGGATCGAGTGACGCGGGGAGACTTTCTTTAAGGTAAGGAGCACTGCCATAGCTTCTAGAAAGTTTATATGAAAGGTCCTGAATAGCTTGGACCAAGTCCCCTGGACTTTTTTCCGATGAGAGTGACCTCCCCATCCCTCCTTTGAGGCGTCTGAGTGAATCGTCATCGACGGGGGAGGTGGCTGAAGAAGAACCGACTTCTTTAGATGTCTGGCTTGGGACCAAGGTCTGAGAAGAGTACGTAGCCGAGGCGGCACTGGTCTTCTCAGGTCTCTTCGCGCGTTTGATGCATACCTTCTCCAAACTCCGGTTGCATCCTTTAGCTGTGCTCTTAGCACTGGGTCTGTCACTGAAGCAAACTGGAGAGAGCCTAGTACCCTCTCCTGTTCGCGTCTTGATATCCATTTGGAATCTAGAAGTCTCTTGACAGAGCCCGCTATCTCCTTCCTTTTCTTCATTGGGATGGAGAAACTGTGTGACAAAAGGTCCCAGTGGATTCCCAGCCACTGGAACTTTTGGGATGGAGAAAGTCGAGACTTTTTCTTGTTGATCTTGAAGCCTAGGTACTCTAGGAACTGGATCACCTGACTGGAAGCTTGTAAGCATTCGGTCTCGGATGCTGCCCACACCAGCCAGTTGTCCAGGTAGGCTACTACCTGAATTCCCTTTAGGCGTAATTGTTTGAGAGCTGCGCTCGCAAGCTTCGTGAAAATCCTTGGGGCTATGTTTAGCCCGAATGGCATGGCTCTGAAGGCGTACAGTTTCCGTTGTAGCCTGAACCCTAGGTAGGGGGAGAGTCGACGGCTGATCGGGATGTGCCAATAGGCGTCTGACAAGTCTATAGAGACTGAGTATGCCCTCTTGGGCAGTAAGGTCCTTATGTGTTGCAGTGTTAGCATCTTGAATTTGCAATTCACTATGAACTTGTTGAGTGGTGACAAGTCCAGAATGACTCTGAGCTTTTCCGAGTCTTTCTTGGGAACACAAAACAGCCTCCCTTGGAATTTGATGGACTTCACCTTTCGGATCACATTTTTCTCCAACAGTTCTTGAACGTACTCCTCCAAAATGGGGGTGGAGTGTTGGAAAAACCGAAGGCATGGGGGTGGAGTGCTGTACCAGCTCCAACCCAGTCCATTCTTGAGTAGGCTTTGGGCCCAGGGATCGAAGGTCCAGCGATCCCAAAATTTCATTAGTCTCCCTCCTACCGGTATCGTTTCACTTGGACTGCCGTCCTGAGGTCTTGCCTCCTTGACCACGACCACCTCTGAATCCCCTTCCCCTTGAGGGGCGCCTAGACGAGCCTCTGGCTGCTCCTCTAGGCTTTGCACGAAAGGAAGAAGACTGTCCTTCGAACGTTGGGGTGAATGTGGTTGACTGACCTGGCACAGCCTGGGGTACCCACTGAAAAGTAGTCGGGGTTTGTGCCACCATCTGGGGCACTGGAGGCAAAGGCAATTGCAGTTGCTGTTGCTGTCTATAAGGCTTGGCTGGCCGAGACGGTAGCCTAGTCCTCATATTCTTCCTCTTTGGTTGAGGACCCTCATCCGGGGAAGATTTTCTTTTGATAGCCAGGCCCCACTTCTGGAGAAGGTTTCTATTCTCCACGGCGGCCTTATCAACAACCTCTTTGACCACATCGGTAGGGAAAAGGTCTTTTCCCCAAATGTTGGAGGATATTAACTTCCTTGGCTCGTGTCTCACCGAAGCCCCGGTGAACACGAACTCCCTGCAAGCTCTCCTTGCCTTGACGAAGCCATAAAGGTCCTTCGTCACTGTGGCTAGGTGAGACTTAGCCACAACCATGAACATTTCATGGACCTTAGGGTCACTTGCCATCGTCTCAAGAGTAGTCTGATGAGACATTGAGGCAGCCAGTCTTTCTTTTGTCTCGAACTCTCTTCGTAAAAGAAATTCGGACAACTTGGGGAGGTCCTCGCCGAATTGCCGTCCGGCAATATCAGCCTCCAACTTTCCCACTGAGAATGTCAGATGGACATCCTTCCAGTCCTTGTGGTCCATAGGCAGAGCCAGCGACAAGGGTTTACACTCCTCCAGGGAGGGGCAAGGCTTGCCGGCCTCGATTGCCTTTAGGACAGCCGCAAACCCTTTTTGTAAAAAGGGGAAGGCTCTATCAGAAGAGGACACAAAAGAAGGGAGCTTCTTGCTCAATGCTGCTACCTTCGAATTCGAGAAGCCCCTCTCTTTCATCGAGGATGAAAGTAGGGCTTGAGCCTTAGCATGGTCCATAATAATGACCTCTTTCGGCTCTGTCTCCTCCCTTGAAGCTGGTTCTTTTCTCAGCCGGACATAGCAGTCCGGATATGATGCCTTGCTGGGCCAGAATTCTACCTCCTCTAGGAGAACTGAACCCAGCTTATCCGAAATGACGATCTTACCAGTCGTCATTGGCATGTGCTCAGCATACCTCCATGGGTTAGCGTCTGAGCATATGGGAAGGTCTTTCACATTGAGCCTTTTCCGGGGCCCATGTGATTCTGCTAGGGACTGCATACGCAGTTCCATTGCAGCTGCCTTCTCCTGATTCTCCTTCTGCATTTGTTGGATCATTCCAACAATCGAAGAGAGGGCCTGTCCCAGTTCTACTGGGAGACCAGCGGATGTTGAGGGGATGGGCTCCGGCATCTGAACCGGAGTAGCCGACACCTCGTCGACCCCATCCTCTGCGACATCCGGGGTTTGAACTTGATCCTGACCTTCTGCCAGGAGGTCTTCTTCCAAACCTTCGTCCACATCAGACATCCTGTCACACAACTGGATGTCTTGCATCGCATCTGCGACTTCCTCGTCCACCTGGACTAGGTCTTGGGGGATCTCCTCTTGAGGCTGGGGAATCACTGCTTCAGCTGATGCCTGGGGAAAAAGATACGCCCTCATCTTCTCACTAGGAAGATAAGGGCCAGAGGTGTTCTTCTTGAAGCCCCTTACCCAAGTACGGAGCTTTTCCCTAGCTATATCCCTTGATTCCGTCGTTCTAGGGGAATCAAAAGCCTCAGTAATCAGGTTAGTGCATACAGTACATACCTGAGGGTCCCAATACTGGAGATCATCCTTGGAGACAGCGCATGCTGCGTGTCTCCTACAACACTCATGTCCGCAGAGGTTCCTGCTACGGACATTGCAGAAAACATTTCCGCACTTCGGAGGGTCCTCCTGTAAAGAGAAAAAATTTCCATGAGTATCAAGTGAACTATGTATCACTGGATATGCATAGTATAGCATAACAATTCATAAAGGAAAGACACACACTTGTGTTTCCCTCACAACCCATTGTTGCAGCTTTCCAGATAATAAAATCAAAATTGGTTTATCTCTACTAGAGTAACCAATGCAAGGTTTCCAGAGGAAACAGGTGGAGCTCACACCTAGGCAATGATTTTAAAATCCTGGATAATAGACGGGGAAGACTCTGCTTCCTGTCTGAGGGCAACAGCAAAGGGCTGTGCAAGAAAACACAATAGTGTTAGAAGATACAGTGCTGTACCTAAACTTTTACTATAGTTTTCTTCTTACTGTATATGCTATACAGAAGAATACTAGTACAGTATAGGAGGATGTGTGCCGGCCTGCCTTTGCCGGCCGGCACACACCACAATTAGCTTTAAAGTATACTACTTAACAGCTATAGGGCGGCAGCCTTCTGGTTCAAATGCCTGTGCCGGCGGCAGTAGCTGCCGGCCAGCAACAGCCAGTGTTGGCCGGCAATGACTGCCGGCCAGTAACTACACAAGGTAGTACCTAGCTGCCGGCCACACTCTTGGTGACCGGCAGACAAGGACTGACATAAGCCGGCCGGCAAAGGTACAAGACCAATGCCAGCCGGCAGCAAAAGAACCAGAAGACTACACCTGCCCGGCTGTCTGCCTCATAGGCCGGCAGCCGGGACAGGTACAGCACTAGAAGAAAATAGAATGGATGCCGGGATAAGAGTGTACACGACCCCCCAAGCCCGGCAACCGAAAGAGTGCATATAAGGAAGGGGAGAAACTTAATTCAGGCTTCCTTGACCAATGCCGTCCGGCTCTGTCGGCAGGCATGGATGAGGGACCAAGAGAGGTCCGGGCAGCACTCGAAAACATAAGACCCTTGCCGGCCAGCATCTCAGCCGGCCGGCAATGGCCTTAGTCAATTCCACATCCCAACCTATACTAGGTCCAGAAGTAGAATGATGTACAGTACAGTAATACCCCTGCCGGCCAGCTCTGCCGGCCGGCAGGGTACAGTACAGTAATGGCAAGGCCATTACGGAGATAGAGGGGGAAGGGACAAAAGGGTCCTGCCAACCTTGCTTTAGTGACAGATCACCCGCAGCCAAGAACTCTGTCTTAGCCTAAGGGAGATCTAAGGGAAAGGGCCAGCAATACTTGCCAGCTTCCAAAGCACCAAAGCAAGGAAGGCGTTGCTATTCCCAGGGAAGATTTTATCCTCCCCAAGAACAGCAACAGGACTTTAGTCTGGTCGATCACAAAGGGAGGAATCATACTACAGAAACCTTCGATAGCGACCTAAGGGAGCTAAGCTCCCTTTAAAAGTGTTAGGTCAGCGAGGGGAACTCTGCCCCAAGCCAGACAACACGGACCAGACTAAAAAACTCTGTTGTTCTGTCCCTCTTTGAACCAGACTTTGCTGGAACAGGAAGGTACAGTAACACCCTAGTATAGTTTTATCGAAAATAAATTCGGAAAAAACCACTTAGGGATAAGCCCAAGGCTTAAACAGAGGGAAAGGGATTGCATACCTTCTCCGAAGAAAAGAAAGCAACCGGGGAGAATAATAAAGTATACTAAGGCTCCATAAGCAATTAACCTAGGCACCAAGAGAATCGATTACCTAATTCACCGAAACTCTCACGTATACAATCTTGGAAATATTCCACACAGTCTAAATTGTATAAAATATAGCCTAAAGCTTTAATAAACTTTTAATTACACTCGGAAAAACCAAAATCATGCATTAAGTACTAGGACCAAACGACTAGGCTACATGGCCTAGCGTAGGCCAGAATGGCGAATACTTCGCCAAATAATACTAAGCACGAAAGGAAATCCTATGTAACGCTAAATAGCTAAAATTTATTAAGCAAAACAACCAGGAATGTCACTCTGACTAACTAATTTATACCTAGCGAGTGACAGTGTCCAGGACACCTCTGGTAGGCTACGGCTCTTGTATCAAAGATTAATCCTATTAATCACTCAAAATTTTACCAAGAGCCTACATTTATACATAACAGACACTATACTCAACTTATCCGAGGCCAACGAAGACGGAGAAGCCATGAAAAGCTGAATAAATCCAAGATTTGCGAGAAAAACAGGAAAAAAAACACCGAGTTGTTAAGCTACGCAAAAAGGAATACAGATGGCGCCAGGATTGGCGCCAGGCACGCATACGAATCGGGGGATTGGGAGGCCTTGGGAGCGGCTCCCCCCTTTTTCTTCCCGAATTCGTATCTCGTCAATCTCCCTCTTACGAGACGAATCTCTATTTAGGTAGTAGATTGCCATGTGACGTGTCTAGAATACGTCCTCTGATATGTCGCGATATCCCTTTCACGAGGGATACTCGCTCCAGGAGTTAGAATTCTGGTACCTTAAGGTAAATTCTCTGGGAATATCGCCGTAGTTGTAATATACCCTAGGAAGCTACCCTATAGGAACTTCCATCAGGACGACATGGCTTGAGCCCAAAAAATATATATATATATATATATATATATATATATATATATATATATATATATATATATATATATATATATATATATATATATATATATATATATATATATATATATATATATATATATATATATATATATATATATATATATATTATGATTATATATATATATATATATATATATATATATATATATATATATATATATATATATATATATATATATATATATATATATATATATATATATATATATATACAAGTATATATATATATATATATATATATATATATATATATATATATATTTATGATTATATATATATATATATATATATATATATATATATATATATATATATATATATATATATATATATATATATATATATATATATATATTTATGGTTATATATATACAAGTATATATATATATATATATATATATATATATATATATATATATATATATATATATATATATATATATATATATATATGTATGTATGTATGTATGTATGTATGTGTGTTTGTGATTGTTTGTGTGTGCGTATGTGTATAAATTTCTATTTTAGCCTCTCCTTGAGATACAACCTCCAGAGAGTTACGGCATCTTTTGATTGGCCAGACAGTACTACATTGTAGCCATCTCTCTGGTTACGGTTCATTTAATCTTTTTCAACACATAAACTGAATAGTCTGGCTTATTCCTCTCATATTCTCCTGCCCTCATACACCTGGCAACAGTGAGATTACCAAAGAAATTTTCCTCTCTCAAAGGGTTAACTACTGCACTATATTTGTTCAGTGGCTACTTTCCTTTTGGTAAAGGTAGAAGAGACTTTAGTTGTGGTAAGCAGCTTTTTTAGGAAAAGTACACTAAAAAATAAAAGTATTGTTCTTTAGGCGTGGGCAGTGCCATAGCCTCTGTACCATGGCCTTCCACTGTCATGGGTTAGATTTCTCTTGCTTGAGGGTACACTCGGGCACACTATTCTATCTAAGATCTCTTCCTCTTGTTTTGTTAAAGTTTTTATAGTTTATAGAGGAGATGTTTATTTTAATGTTGTTACGCTTCTTGAAATATTTCATTTTTCCTTTTTTTTCCTTTCCTAACTGGGTTATCTTCCTTGTTGGAGCCCCTGGTCTAATAGCATCCTGCATTTCCAATTATGGTTGTAGCTCAGCAATTAATAATAATAATAATAATAATATGGCTCGAACCGTATTCTCTTAAAGTGAGAGTCGTGAGGTGTTATTAATCATGATACCAGAGGTTCCGAATATATAAATCGTACGGAAAATATGAGGTTAAGGTAAGAGGTAAACTACACTGGTTAAAAAAAAAAAAAAAAAAAAATACATTACAATCCCATGAAATTGATTGAGTTGTTTCTGATACCTGGCGTCACTGAGAAAAGAGTCGCCGAAGTGTAAGGTAGTCGAATTTCACGCCGAAATATTCTTAAACAAAAAAAGGAATAATGCCGTAGTTCACAATGCCCGTCAACATAAAAAGAACATTAATCTCTTTTCGGAAAATAACTTTTACTACTCCCTCGAAAAAGAAACCATAACAAGATGCCTTAGGCCTTCCTTTTGTGTTGAGAGAGAGAGAGAGAGAGAGAGAGAGAGAGAGAGAGAGAGAGAGAGAGAGAGAGAGAGAGAGAGAGAGAGAGAGGCCTTTGTTATTGAACAGTTTAGCATAAGTCTCCTTTTGTAATCTTTATATAAAGAAATGTCTAATTCGGTAATTATGGATCTTAATATATTCTATTTTTTTATTTTTTTTTTTTTATTTTGCGTTTATATTTTCAGGGTTACTTCAACAAAATCTTTCTGTACTAGCCTGATCTTCAAATTGGAATACCTGGGATTGTAGCATTTTGCCTTTCCAATTAAGAGAGCAGATTGGCCATAAAAAATAACAATAATAATCATCAAATATCCAGACGTAACTGTTTCTTTATAACAAATCGAAGAATTTCACAGTGAATAATACAACAACAGATTAAATAGTATCAAGATTCACTACAGAAGGAGATGAAAATATATTTAATGATAGACATTTATAAAAATCTTTATCCAAAATTTCCATT
>NC_090753.1:19033556-19035016 GCF_036898095.1 Palaemon carinicauda
TATATATCAGGAAAGGTTGAAAATGGCATATGACAAGGTGAGAGTAAGAGAAACTGGTAATTTAGAGGAGAAGTGAGGTTACTAAAAGAAAATTTTGTTGGGATTGCAAGTGATGTATGTGGCAAGAAGGTTGTTGGAGGCAGCATGAGGAAGGGCAGTGAATGGTGAGAATGAAGGAGTGAAGGTAAAAGTGGAAGAGAAAAAGAGGGCTTTTGAAGAATGGCTGCAGAGTAATAGTATAGAGAAGTATGAAAAATATAGTGAGAAAAAATGTGGAAGTAAATCACAAGGTACGTAAGGCAAAGAGGGCAGCTGACCTGAGGTGGGGTAAGGGACTGGGGTCAGTCATATGAAGAGAATAAGAAGAAGTTTTGGAAAAAAGTGAAGAGAGTAAGGAAGGCTGGCGCAAGAATTGAAGACAGTGAAAGATGGAAATGGAAGGTTGTTAAAAGGAGAAGAGGCAAGGAAAAGGTGGGCGGAATATTTTGAAAGTTTGCTGAATGTTGAGGATAATAGGGAGGCAGATATAATTGCTGTTTCCAGGTGTTGAGGTGCCAGTGATAGGAGATGAGAATGAGAGAGAGATTGCAAAAGAGGAAGTGAGGAGAGATCTAGATGAAACGAGAGTAGGAAAAGCATCTGGTATGGATGGTGTGAAAGCTAAGATGTTGAAGGGAGGGGGTGTGACTGTACTTGAATGGTTGGTGAGATTGTTTTAATATGTGTTATTGTGATGTCAATGATACCAGTAGATTGGGTTTGTGCAAGTATTGTACCACTATATAAGGGTAAGGAAGATGTGCATGAATGCTTGTAATTCAAGAGGTATTAGTTTGTTGAGTGTAGTTGGAAAAGTGTATGGTAGAGTAATGGTTAATTTTAATAGGATTAAGGATAAAACAGAGAATGCAATCTTGGAAGTACAGGGTGGGTTTAGAAGGGGGTAGGGGTTGTATGAATCAGATTTTAACAGTTAGGCAGATATGCGAGAAATATTTAGCAAAAGGTAAGGAGGTGTATGTTGCGTTTATGGATCTGGAGAGAGCATATGATGGAGTTGATAGGGAAGCAATGTGGAATGTGATGAGGTTATATGGAGTTTGGTGGAAGGTTGTTGCAAGGAGTGAAAATTTTCTACAAAGGTAGTAAAGCATATGTTAGAATAGGAAATGAAGTGAGCGATTGGTTTCCCGGTGAGAGTGGGGCTGAGACAGGAATGTGTGATGTCGACGTGGTTGTTTAACTTATATGTTGATGGAGTGGTGAGAGAGGTGAATGCTGGAGTGCTTGGACAAGGTTTAAAACTGGTAGGTGAGAATGATAATGAATGGGAGGTAAATCAGTTGCTGTTTGCGAATGATACGGTACTGGTAGCAGACACAGAAGAGAAGCTTGACCGACTAGTGACAGAATTTGGAAGGGTGTGTGAGAAAAGGAAGTTGAGAGTTAATGTGGGTAAA
>NC_090753.1:19035516-19040516 GCF_036898095.1 Palaemon carinicauda
GTTTAGTTTGTCTTTACTCGGTACCTTAGCAAAATTATGTTGACTAGATTCTCATTCAAAGGGACAGCAGGATCAACACTATTATACAATTATGACCAATTCATGCCCAAAAGATAACGAAAAATCTCATTCTAGTCTGCTTGAAATTTTTGATAAATCTTAAAAGAGTGTGATACTATAGGGATATGCTGCTCAGACTTTATTACTAATGAAATCAAGGCATGATCAGATGTCCCGACTGGAGAAGCAACCCTACTTGTCATAACGCCAGGGGATCCAGTGTCTACAAGGTCCAAGCAGTTTATAGACCTGTGAGTAGTCTTTTTCATCCCGTATAATATATTAATGATAGTGCGGGTTCTACATGCATGTAATGGGCAAAACATCATTATCACACGAGTGCCTCCTGCCCAGACTTTTTCAGACCCCTCTCTCTACTCATAGTAAATGAAAATAAAAATCGAACGGTAAAGCTGACGTTAATAATGCTTGAAAAATAAGGGATAATTTCATTATTTCGATGCTAAGTATAGGAGATGTATATCACCTACCAGGTCAACGAGTTGTGGGTTCGTATCGTAAACGTCACTCACTGTCTTTCATTCTGTTGGAATGAAGTTTGAGACCCGCTCAAGATAGATAGTTTCTTGTAGTGTCTGTAACCTCTCCATCCTTTTAACCTATGAATTTGGGATTTGCGGTAGCCTACAGCTCAACTAGCTTATTCATCAGCAGCTAATGCCTGGCCCTCGGTGGTCGTAGCTTAATGGAGTGAGGACTTGGGCGCTAATCATATGTAATTTTATATAGTATATGGTCAGTCTCTAAGAGATGTGCCTGTCGTTTACTTCTGACATTCAAGACTGATCTTTAAACCTTTGAATTCTATTATTATTTTTCTTAGTATTTCCTCCAAAAGGAATTTCACGATAATATTTACATATGAGAGTTCAGTTTGTAGTTCGAATTCGTATATCAACTAGTCTTCTCGTAATTTTTTCTACGAAATAGTTTGTCCACGAATCATTAACCTTATTAATTTGTTTACCCCAACCGGGCAACTTCAAGAAAAAACTGAATAAAACAAATTTTTTGCAAAATGTTGATTATCCTTAGAGTTTTATTTTTTTTCTATCTAATAAAGCTTAAGCCACATTATTTTTCATGAATCTGTAACACCTAACAAATTTCCATGAAGTAGAAGGTACTCAATGTATCTAGTAGTTGGAATTATCTCTCAGATGTTTAATTTTAGCACGTTACTTTATATGTCCTTATTTATAATATAATTTGAGTTTCTACATAGGTGTTTCAACAAATATAAAACATGTTTTTAAAGTAAAATATATGCACTCGCACAAAAACTTCGGTGTGTGTATATGTGAGTATATATATATATATATATATATATGTATATATATATATATATATATATATAAACATATATATATATATATATATATATATTTGTTTGTAAATATATATAAACATACCTATAACTATAACTATATAATGTATATATATATATATACTCCCTGTATATATGCATATATATATATATATATATATATGCGTAAAAATCACAGGAAAACGTGATGCTCAGATGCGAAAGAACCATAGGGAAAATGAAAATACGAAATATACGATTTACTCCTGACTAGTTTCAGTCCTCTGAAGAGGTATCACGAAACTAGTCAGGACTTAATCGTCTATTTCGTATTTTCATTTTCCCTGTGGTTCCTCTGCATATATATATATATATATATATATATTTAAATATATATATATATATATATACATACATATATATATATATATATATATACAGTATATATATTTAAATACGAATATATACACATATTACATATATATACATATATATATATATATATATATTTATATCTATATGTATGTATGTATATATATATATGCATATATATATATATATATATATATACACACCTATATATATATATAAATATATATATATATATATATATATGTATATATATAAATGTATATATATATGTGAATATATATATATATATATATATATATATTTGTGTGTGTATAAATATAGTATAAGAGACGGGGTTACGATCAGCTATAAAATATGACCCCATATCCAACAAACATCAACTGATTCAATTGCTGAAATCTTTTACAATATATATATTTTTTTTTAATTTTTTTTATATAATGCTCCTAGAAATGTGTTCTATTTCACTTTACCCAGATTTTTATTGGACTCTTTCAGTCACATGCAGTAGCTTATCCAACTCTACTTTTTTCATATATTACAGCAGATGAAGAGATTATAATGCACATGAATTAACACTAAGGTTCATAAACCCAAGACATGAATAAGGATACCTCCGATGCCTTTGTCCTTGAGAGGAATAAAAAAAGCTGCCATTTTTCTATGCTGTCGTTGTGTCGTGAAAATCATATAAGGATATAATCAATATTTATCTTATGAAAACTGTTCCGTCATTTGATTACAAAAGTCATAATACTAAAAATACAAAACATGGGAAAATTTCGATAAGAGCATTTAATCATGATAAGACCTCCCTGCATTAATCAGAACAATTTAAAAATAATATAACTGTTTTAGTGGAATTATTGTAGCTTTGGCCGTTCTGACAAAGAATATAGAGATCACTGTGATACTTGAAGTTTTAATGATTTTCACTCTACGGAAATTTTAATTCTTTTTTTTTTGTGATTAAATTGACTCGAATAACAAAAACATCTTATAATACTAGATCAATTGTTTTATAAGATTTATTACCATGTGGAATGGTATTAGGGGCTGGGGTATATGAATACCCGGTATCTTTTTTTCTTAGCTGTATTTGAAAAATGCCAATCTCATCTGTTTACTTATAATGTTTCCGTTATTTGTTTATCTATCTGTTTAATGGAGTCTGTGGAGGCACACACACAAACACGCACACATACACACAGACACACAGACACACATACACACACACACACACACACACACATATATATATATATATATATGGTGGATGGTCTTTTTGTCCGATGTCACTTCGTCCGGCGACACTCTGTCCACGTCTTTTTGTCCAATGTCTTTTCGTCCGATGGACTCTTGGACATTTGGTCTAATTTCTAAAGAAAACGAGTGTTTTGAGGGATTGTTATTACTGTTTACTTCACTTCTGTGTTAAAAGTTTATACCTGATGAGACATTCAAAATTGTGCCAGAACAGTGGTATCAACTATTTTGCATTCATGTACAAGTTAATGGTAGCAGTTTCCCACGGGTCTTTGCATTATTGTCGAATAAAACCAGGCAGACATGTGAATCAGCTTTCGAGCAATTGAAAATTATGCAACCTAATGTAGATCCAAATGATCTCATGGCAGATCTCGAAGTTACGATTCATAAGTCATTTAATTCATCATTCCCTAATTCGTCTATGGTTGCATGTTTGTTTCATCTGGGGCAGTCCATATTTAGAAAAATTGTTGATCTACTGTAGGTCTCAAAGAAAAACATAACAAACGCTCTGAATTCTGTCTTTAAGTAATATGTTTTTCAGCATTAGCATTTCTCTGTACTGAAGATGTTGAAGAGGCCTATGAGGGATTGATAGACGATGACGAAATACCTTTCGAAGTAATTGCTTACTTTGATGTGACTTACATGAGAGTCGTAAGAGGGCGTAGCGCGAGACGAAGGAGAGATCCACCTATTTTCCCATTAGATGTATGGAATGTTAATGAGCGTATTCTTCAAGATTTACCCAGAACAAACAATGCTGCAGAGGGGTTCCATTCTGCTATAAAACGTTCAGCGGGTGGAGCACATTTGGACATTTGGAAATTCATCAAAACCTTGAAGGAAGAAGGATTTATTCAAGGTCAAATGACTCAAATACTTCGAGGAGATCCGTCAAATTCTTGTTCACGATATCAAATAATCACCGAACGTCTCAAAAGATTGGTAACTGGATATGAATCAACGAGGAAAACAGTTTTTGAAGAGTCTGGCATATAATTTGCACCAATTTTAAATAAACATTCTAATTCGGTTTTTTAATCATTCATTATTTTACATATGTGGTACTATTAAAATTATCAACTTTTATTCGTTTTTTTTTTATTTTAACTTCATATGTTATTTCTTACATTTCTTACCTTTAATACTTGAATCAGCTACGCTAAAAATTTATTATTCCGCAAAGAGTACTTATATTATGTTCAGCAGTCTATCTTCAATTCTATACTGTCAGCCACTTCCATTTAATTTTACTTTCTTGACTAGTTATTTTCAATCCTGTACTTTGCAGTTTGGCAATTAATTATTATAAACAAGGGAGAAGAGGTCCTTACAAAGCTTTATTTTCTTTTGGGGAAGTTATGGATTGGATAGGTATTTTCTTTTTTCTTTTATGGGTTGAAACGATTTAAAATTGAACCTAATGTCGTTGGACCAAAAGTTCATCGGACGAAAAGACATTGGACAAAAAGACGTGGACGAAGTGTCGTTGAACGAAGTGACATCGGACAAAAAGTCGGTACACGATACATATATATATATATATATATATATACATATATATATATATATATATATATGTATGTATGTGTATAATGAATGGAAATTTTGGATAAAATTTTTGATAAGTCTATCATTGAATATATTTTCATCTTCTAAAGTGAATCTAGATCATATTTAATCAGTTGTATTATTGACTGTGTAATCCTTCGATATGCTATAAAGAAACAGTGATGTTTGGTTGTTTGATGATTATTATTGTTATTATTTATGGACAATTTGCTATCGTAATTGGAAAGAAAAAATGCTACTATCCCAGGTGTTCCAATTTGAAGAGCAGTCTAGTAAGGAAAGATTTTGTTGAAGCAACCCTTAAGATATAAACGCAAAATAAAAATAAATGAAAATAGAATATATAAAGATCCATAATAACCAAAGGAGACAGGTCTCTATATAAAGATTACAAAAG
>NC_090753.1:19045516-19056267 GCF_036898095.1 Palaemon carinicauda
ATATATATATATATATATACATATATTTATATATATATGTATATATATATTTATATATATATATATATATATATATAAATATATATATATATATATATATGTATGTATGTGTGTGTGTTTTTTCAAAAAGGCCCATAAAAGAAACAAAGGAACTATATAAATCACTATAGTTCAACCAATACACGTTTGCCCTCTTCAAGGTGTAAAGTATTAATGTGGAATGGAGTGGACAGTGAAAGTTTATATATGAAAGTAAAAAGATGTTCCCAATAATTATTCTCAAGGTGATCTATCAATTGCTGAGAAGATTAGCCCAATCTTATTCTATCCAGTTGCGTCTTCATATTCTTGAGCCAATCGGAAAATGTCTTGACTTTTGATATATATCTGGTGGTCAGTCTCGGTGTATTATCTTTTTTTTTTATAAACGTGTGTGTGTGTGTGTGTGTGTGTGTGTGTGAATGTATTGAGCTGAATCACTTTCTTTTCATTTAAAAATCAAGATAAGTAATTTCAAATATATGTATATATGTATATATATATATATATATATATGTGTGTGTGTGTGTGTGTGTGTGTATATAAATCTGTCCTTTTCTATGAGGAAGACAGTCCACAGGTTTTGGAATGCTAAAATGGCATTCTTTTCTATAGGATGAGACGCTTCAGGATTTTAATGGTCTGTTAACACAATATCATTTTCGACTCTATGTCGTCTGGACAGGTCTATTTTATATAAGAAATCTTTCGGTTACATACACCTTCCTATCATTCTGTAACAACCAGTTAATAATTGTGTTAATTACCTTGCTAGTATTATGATGCTTTTTTAAGAGAGTTATGAAATTAATGAATAAAGCTCTGACTTAGAAGACAAAATTTTCCTTTTTTCCTTGGGTAGAAACATTTTAAAATATATGCAGGGATTTTAAGAATTTTTTGTTATTTTCACGAATTTACAAATATAGTACTGTAGAATATTAATTTAAAGTGAGTATATATGAGCATTTACAGAGTTTCCTATTAGAGTGTCAAATTAAACAATCGTCGAGTTTATACACAGCGACTTGTAAGAAAGAACGTCACAAAAATTTAAACATGATATAACTTGTGCTTGAATGATAACACAAGTTCGACTATTAACAGTGTAGGAAATATCTTGTGATAAGATAAAAAATGAAAACCGTTATAGTGTAAAAGCGTGAATGAAACATATGCAATACATAGCACCCACCCCCTAAAAGTTATATATATATATATATATATATATATATATTTATATTTATATATATATATATATATATGTATATATATATACTGTATAAATATATATATATATATATATATATATGTATATATATATATATATATATATGTAAATATATATTTATGTATATATATACATATATTTATATATATATATATATATATACATATATTTATATATATATATATATATAAATATATGTATATATATATATATATATATATGTAAATATATATTTATATATATATATATATATATATATATGTAAATATATATATATATGTGTGTGTGTGTCTTTGTGTGTGTGTTTGTGTGAAATAAGGCACCCTGCTCTTGAGAGGCTCACTTAGGCAGGTCATCTTGCAGGAGATATGCTGGTTTAAGGCAATCAATGGAGACCCAGTCTTATTTGCCAGGAATGTTCAGTAAGAACACGTTTGTTGTTCGGCGGATTACAAGAAAAAGATATGTGAAAAAGGGCGTTAGTGGTGATTTTCTAGTGTTTCTGCACATAAAAATGTGTGATGCCTTATGCTAGCCTATGGTATGAGATGATTTGCTAGGAGCTTGTCAGTCTGTCGTCTTGGAGTAAATTTTTCCCACAACGTGATATAGGAGTGAGAGAATGTCGGAGGAGCTTATAGACAGGAAAAATTCGTCAGGAATGACCAATGGATCACCATATTCCAATTTAGCTGCCGAGATATCCAGGGAGTCTTTAGTAGTGGCCCTTATTTCCATGAGGTCCAATGAAAATTAGGCAAACAGTTGGAGTCCCTACAGTGTGACATCAAGGCTGCTTTGAGGTTCTGATAAAAACATTCAACCATTCCGTTAGCAGCACGGCTGTACGCAGTTATTTGATGCAGAGGAATTCCCAGGAGATTCGCTAATGGTTTCCACAATTGAGAGGTAAATGTGTTACCCCTGTCAGGAGTAATAACCTCAGGGATACCAAATTTTTCTATCCATTCCTAAAGTAAGGCTGGTGTACATGAAGTGGACACTGCATTTTCCATAGGAATGGCCTCAGCCCATTGGGTGAAGTTATTGATGCCGGTAAACAGGTACTGGTTTCCTTGTGAAGTGGGTAAGGAACCAACAACGTCAACGTGAATGTGGGCAATGACCCTGAGATTGAAAGAGGATGCCCACTCATGAATCAGTGTGCCGGTGTGCTTTTGAATTTTGTCATAAAGTTAAGGAACCTATTCAATCCTTAGCACGCTTAGAATAGCCATGCCAAATATGCTTTAGTAGCTGTGCTGTAGATCGGCACGAGGGTTGTGAAAGGCCATGAATTAAATAAGAAACTAGTCGGTCATGTGAGCATGTATTCACAGTCTAGGTCTCCCAATATTGACACAAAGAGTAGGGTGGCATTGGAGTCGTCGAGGTGGACACCATCCCAATAGAGGGATGTGCTGGAGGGTTAGGTACTATTCAGCGCAGCCAGCTCAGCGCCGCCGATTCAGCGCCGCCAGTTCAGCGCCTGGTCATTTCAGCACCCAAAAAAATTAGCGACAACCATCTCAGCGTCAGAAGAAATTTTAACTCTCTCTCTCTCTCTCTCTCTCTCTCTCTCTCTCTCTCTCTCTCTCTTCACACAGCAGTTTGTATAGTCTCAGTACCAAACCGCTATTCATTGATCTCGGTGATTCCGTTGTTTAATTAAAATCTCTCTCTCTCTCTCTCTCTCTCTCCTCTCCTCTCTCTCTCTCTCTTCACACAGTAGTTAGTATAATTTCCGCTCAAAACCACTACTTATTGATTTCGGTGATTCCGTTGTTTAATTGAAATCTTTAAAGGAAATATTTGTAAACATTTGTTAACCGTGATTTAGTTAAAAAGAAAATAAAATAATCTGCTGAATGCAGTCTTTGGGAATCCATGGAGGATACAGTTCACAGTCAGAGAGGATGAGCGAAATTCTGTCATGATGGATATATATAACAGATTTCATAAAGAAAGCAAGACACAAACAAATGTAAAGTTCTGGAGATGTCATGAAGACGGTAGATGTCGTGCCATAATTCATACGTTAGAAGAAGCTGTTCTAAAGAAAATGAATGATCACACCCATCTGCCATCTGCAGTGGCGGTAGAAGTTGAAAAGGCGAAAACGTATGCACGCCAAGGACACTTACGAAGGACCGAGTACTATAATCAACAAATCTTTGGAAAATATGTCTCAAGCTGCTATCGCCCAGCTGCCTAACCGACAAGCGATGTGTGAGCTTATTCGACGCAAAAGGAATGCAGCTAACCGGGTTCCTGAAAATCCAATATGCATTGAAGACTTAGAATTTCTGAGAATACAAAGTGTATAAGCCCACGCCCGAAGCTGAGGAAAATTTTTACATAGCAGATCAAGGGATTAACCAAGAGAGAATTATCATTTTTGGTAGGGAGACCTGGTTGGAACATCTAGCAACGTCAACCACCTGGTATGCTGATGGCACATTTGCTATTGCACCTCAATTATTTTATCAAGTGTACGTTATTTTAGTCAAGAAATTCGATGGAGTCCACCCCATACTGCATGTACTCTTGCAGAATAAGCAGCGCTCAACATATGTGAAAATGCTAGAAATAATTAATGAGAAAGTACCAAATGCACGTCCCAACATCATAAATTGTGATTTTGAGCATGGGATTTTGACAACCATGAAGATGGTTTTCCCAATGTGCAAACAGAGGATGTTTGTTTCACTTATCGCAAAATTTAATTAAACAGAACAAAAGTATGGGTCACATGATTTCATATAATACCAATGCGGACTTTGCTTTACATGTAAAAATGATACGAGCTCTTTCATTTGTCCCAGTTAACGACCTTGACTGTCATGTGGAAGCTCTAGCATCGCACCTATGTGAGGAGCTAGTTCCTCTTTTGAATTGGTTTGAAGATACTACATCGGTCGTCCAAACCGGAGAGGAATTGGAAGAAGAGCACCGTTATTTCCGACAGATATTTGGAACATGTTTGAACGAACGCTTCAAAGAGAAGATAGGACCAATAACCACGCAGAAGCAGCTAACAAACGGCTGCATACAGAATTGGGAATGTTACACCCAACAATTTGGAATTTTTAGATGCGCTGAAAACGGGTCCAAAAAGGACGTGAGGAATATTTAGAGAAACTTAAAGCAGGTCATGAGCCTCAACAAAAGCTATTGAAATACCGAAAGGCAGACGAAAGAATATTAAAAATCTTATCGGATTATGGAAACCGAAATGAGGTTGAATATTAACTTTTTTTTTTTTTTTACTATTTTAACTATTCAGTAGGATAAATACTTTTTATCAATAAATATTTGTTCAAAACCTTTTCTATTGTTTATAAACACAGTAGTATAAATACTTTTTATCAATAAAGGTTTGTTTCAATACTTTTTATCAATAAATATTTGTTCAAAACCTTTTCTATTGTTTATAAACACAGTAGTATAAATACTTCTTATCAATAAATATTTGTTCAAAACCTTTTCCTTTGTTTATAAACACACACACACACACACACACACACACACAAATTCCACACTTCCACGGCGCTGAAACGTATGGCGGTGAAAAGGCATGGCACTGAAATGGCTGGTGCTCTGCTGGCGGCGCTGAATCGGCGGCGCTGAGCTATTCTGTCAGTGATAACATTTGTAGTGATATTTTGCTGTTTTGGAACGTTTTCAGTGATAACATTTGTAGTTATATTTTGTGGTTTTCAAACGTTATTAAAAGAAAATATTTGTAGTGCCATTCGGCTGTTTCAAACATTTTCCAGTGACAACGTTTGTAGTTTTATTCTGCTGTTTTCACTCGTTTTCCAATAACAACATTTGTAGTTATGTTATGCGGTTTCTTAACATATTCAAATGACGACAATATTTTTAGTTCAATTCGGCGTTTAGCTAACGTTTTCAATTTGAAATGTATGTATAGGGATATTCTATTGTTTTTTAAATCTTTCCAGTAATAACATATAAAGTGATAATCTGCTGTTTTCCAACTTTTTCCCAGCGGTGACATTTATCGAGATATTCTACTGTACTCTACAGTTTTCAAGCACACCATTTCCATTGACATCTCTGTTTTTAATCGGGTTCCATTGATAACATTTATAGTGATATTCTGTTGTTTCCAAACCCAACCACACAAATAAGTACGTAAGTGGATACGGTACATCGACAGACAGATTCGAACATCCGCTTCGTGTTGCATGAATTATTTTGATAATGTCTATCTTGGGTAAATGAATTAGATTAGAATTAATTTTATATAGGCTAGAGAGATGACTTTCCAATATTCGGAGATTCTAAAAAGATCTTGTACATTCAAAGTGAAGAATCGGTAATCTCTGTTTCGACGTCCGGTAAACGTACAAACTCTCTCTCTCTCTCTCTCTCTCTCTCTCTCCTCTCTCTCTCTCAAGTTACATCTTGTAGCGAATCAAAAATGATCTTAGACATTCAGGCAAAGGAATTCGTAATCTCGCCCGGGAATCCAATTCTCTCTCTCTCTCTCTCTCTCTCTCTCTCTCTCTCTCTCAAGTTACATCTTGTAGCGAATCAAAAATGATCTTAGACATTCAGGCAAAGGAATTCGTAATCTCGCTCGGGAATCCAATTCTCTCTCTCTCTCTCTCTCTCTCTCCTCTCCCTCTCTCTCTCTCTCTCTCTCTCTCTCTGACATATTGTACGTAATTGACAATGATCTTGGGCATCCAAGACAAGGAATTCGTAATCTTGTTCTGGCATACAATTAGAAACTCTCTCTCTCTCTCCTCTCTCTCTCTCTCTCTCTCTCTCTCTCCTGGCTGATGTGTTGTGGTGAATTGAAAATAATCTTAAACTTTGAAGCCAATGAATTCGTAATCTTGTTCTGGCATCCAATAGAGACTCTCTCTCTCTCTCTCTCTCTCTCTCTCTCTCTCTCGGACATCGAAAATTATCTCAGACATTCAAGCCAAGGAATTTGTAATCTCGTTCGAGCATATCCAATAAACAATTTATTTCTCTCTCTCTCTCTCTCTCTCTCTCTCTCTCTCTCTCTCTCTCTCTCTCTGTATGCCGGTGAGGGAGTGCACTTGTGTTGCCCGAGAAAAAGGCTGATTTAAGGCGGATAACAAAAGGGTATCGAGTGGAATATAGCTAAAAGTTTTCGTGAATAGTTGGTGATTAGTTTGAGGTCAGAATACCGGGATAAAAACGTCGGCATAGGATAGTTATCTTGTGAATTATTAAAAATCTGATCAAGATGACGCTCTATAACATAGGCAAGGCTTGGAGGGATATTGCTGCAATCAGCAAAAGTAAATTCCTTGTGTTGGCGAAACAAGAACTCGACCATTTAGTAACAGAGGTCTCTAGTAACTCCAACCAGTGGGAAGGAGAAATATTCACAGACATACTGACCTCAGCAAAATAATAGAAGAAATTCCAAAGAAGATCCAGATGATAAAGAGACTTATAAAGAAAGTTTACATTAATCAACATATTCCATCAAAGAACAATAATAAGTCCAATATGGTGAATATGCTGATTTATGCATTGGGAAAAAGAATGCCAAAATGGTGCAATGCATATAATATGTTGTATTCCATATTTGCATCCACAATAGCTTATCAGGAAATGTGATGCATGTCGTGTACTAACATATCCTACATGTGCTGAAGTGCAACATAAAATAAGAAATAAGGACACGCAGGTATTCTGCTCAACATGCTTAATCTGGATAGAATATATGATTAAGTCAAAACTGAATCTGCAAATAGAAGAAGAAGAAGAAGAAGAAGAAGAAGAAGAAGAAGAAGAAGAAGAAGAAGAAGAAGAAGAAGAAGAATTAGAAGCAGAAGAAGAAGAAGAGAAAAATGAACAGGATATGTGTAAGGATGCAGAGGAAATCATTGATACAACATACGATGCCATCCAACAACATACATACGAAGAAATAAATTATCAGATGGAAACAAAAAATAGACCCAAGAGACTACTCAGACCCCCATAGTTTTAGGGAAGAGCAAGAACACAAAAAAAAGGTAAGGGAAGATTTAGTTTGCAATTCATTGAAAAGAGGGAATGGCAGATTTGGTGAAAAATGCTACTACAAGCATCCAAAGTTATGCCATAATTATGAAATGTGTGGTAAATGTGCGTATTTAGATGGATATTGAGATGAATGCAGAGATCTCCATCCAAAAATATGCAAAAACCTGAAATAAGGAAAAGGATGCAAATTCAAAAAAAGATTGTCGATGTATGCATCCTGCAACCATGAATGAAAGTCAGTAAACTCAGCAAACAAAAAATAAAAATAAAAGCAAATATGAAACAATAAAAGGAAAAAAAAATAAAACAAACCTAGTATATACCAGGCTATGCACGAAAGGTCCCATGATATGATGCCTTCCAACCCAAATATGCACAATTATAGCCCAACTACAAAGAATGCATCAATAATGCCAGGGGCTGGTGCAGATATGGGGATAATTGCAGGTATACACACACAACTAAATATGAAGCCAAAAGAGAAAATATAATGGAAAAGTTGGATTTTTTAATGGCAGAATTCCTGGAATTGAAGAAAAGAATATCATATCAGAAAAGAAAAGAAGCATGGGAGAATCCATATTATTACCAATATTAAATAATGGGGATGAAACAAAAACCACAATTGTGATGAATGTACACGGTTTAGTCACGAGTAACTCTAAAAGAAAAATAGTTTTTAGAAGAACTGACCCAAATTGAACAAAATAGATATACTAAATATAAGTGAAACATGGTATTCCCAAGAGACTGGCAGTGATGACCAGATAAAAGGTTTCCAAACATATAGATCAGAGAGAACAAATAAGAATTAAGGGGGAACTGCTATATATGGAAAATAAATAAATCAAAGAAAAGTCTGTGAAAAATACAGCCACACAGAATGTGAATTGGATGCGGTAGAATTTGAATATGAAAAATAGTGAATATTGTAGTTTACAGACCCCCAAATACTAAGGAGTTTGACATGAAAAAAGGAAAAATAGATGATATATGTAGAAACCACAAAGACAGGAATTTACTCATATCCGAAAATTTATTTTTCGTTTCGTGGATTGGAAAGAGCGGATAGAGGAAATTGGTTGTGTATATACATTTAAAAAAGAGAGTAATAGTAGCACAGAAGATACGAGGCAATTTGAAAAGCATCAACATATGCTATTAGAACATAATATGCAACAAATAAACCACATTCCATCAAGAAAGAACAATGTCCTAGATTTTAGTATTTTTGAATGAGGTGAATCCTTTTAAAAACATAATAGTATATAACACGGGAATTTCAGACCATAATGTCATAGAATTAATAGTCCATTCCAAAGCAAGTGATCGCAGATATAACCAAAGCACAAAAAGATTGGAAAGAATGGGGAAAATATAATTTTTATAGTAAGAATATAAAATAGTCAGAAATAAATGAAGAATTGGACCAAGAATGGAAAACTGTATCCGTAAGTGATAATATACAGGAAAATACGGATATACTGTACAAAATACTGGAGGAGATTGTAGAAAAAATATTTGCGGGAAAAAAAAAAACAATAAACATCAACAATCATACCAAGAGAAAGGTAGGATCTCATTTCAGAAAATTAGAAAGTGGAAGAAAAATATTGCTAAAGAAAAAAAAATGTATGGAAAATTATGGAAATAAAAAGTAAGATATTAAAATCGAAAAAAATGGAAAAAAGGTACTCAGAAGAAAAGACACTTCAAAAAAAAAAAAAAAAAAAAAGTACTTTACTCCCATGCAAAAATGATGAATAAAGGGAGATTAGCAATAGACCCTCTAAGAGATAGGACAGTTAACAAATAAAAAAAAAAGGAAATATGCAACATTTTAGCAGAAAAATATAAGAGTGAGTTCACGCCAAGAACTGCCAATGAGAATAATGAAACAGAAATGAGAGAAGAAAATGTTGAATATCTAATGGAGCCAGCGATTTTGTCAAAAAACTGCACACACTATCGCGAAACCGCTTGCAATACTTCTAAAACAAAGTGTAGATATAAGTGGGATATATGTTTAACATGAATTAGCATATATAACCCCTATTTTTAAAAGAGGATCAAGACTAGAGGCACGCAATTATAGACCTGTTAGTCTAACAATACATATTATGAAAGTGTATGAAAGGGTAATAAAAAAGAAAAAAATGAATCATTTGGTTAGAAATAATTTATTTAATATAAGTGTACACGGTTCTGTACCCGGATAAAGTACAGAAACCCAAGTGATAGCACACTTTGAAAACTTATATAAAAATATGATAAATGAAAAACACACAGATGTGGTCTATCTAGATTTTCAAAAGCCTTTGACAAGGTAGACCATAATTTATTAGAGAAAAAAATGAGAAAGCTTAATATAGTAAGAAAGATAGGAAAATAGATTAAAAAAAATTCTGCGAAACAGAAAACAGAAAGTGGTTGCAAATGATGAGAAATCAGATGAAGCTTGGGTAATATGTGGAGTGCCTCAGGGTACGGTATGAATCGCACTGCTGTTTGTTATTATGATCTCACACATAGAGTGTAATGTTAAAAACTCTGTAGTGAGAAATTTTCACCGATGACACATGAATAAGTAGAGAAATTACATGTGATGAAGATAGGAATTCATTACAAAAGGATCTAAACAATATATATGAATGGGTGGAGATAAGTACGATGGCATTTAAATCAGAAAAATTGGAATCAATAAATTATGGAAACAGAGAAGGAATGGTATATGCATACAGGGGACCTAATAATGAGACTATCACAATAAAGGAAGCAATTAAAGACCTTGGTGTAATGCTAAACAGGAATATGTATTGCAAAGACGAAATAGCAACACTGTTGGCTAAGTGTAAAGCAAAAATGGGAATGCTATTCAGACACTTTAAAACAAGAAAAGCTGAACGCATGATTATGCTTTACAAAACTTATGCATGTAGTATACTTGAATACTGCATTGTGATATGGTACCCATACAACAAAAGGGATATTGCACAAATAGAGAGTGTACAAAGGTCCTTTACTGCTCGAATAGAAGAAGTTAAGGACCTTGATAACATAAGACTTCGTGGTAAGACTATGTGAAAAGAAAATCTAATTCTTTAAAATAACAGGAATATACGTATATGAAACTGATTTAAAATACAACTAAATGAGTGACGGAAGACTTATGTAATTTTCATACATTATTTATCTATTCATAAAAACATAAAAGTTTCTTATCACTGTGATTAGTGTAGCAGTTCCTTTTCAACTGTCGAGTAGGCTTGTTGATGCTTCTTCAGCTTTAATAACATAAAACAGACTGGGTGAAGAATTTCTTATTTGCCTCGTTGCAACAGGGCAGCTCCAATCTTATTGTCCGACGCATCCACTTGGATAAGGAATTTCTTGTTTAAATCCGGTGCTTGCAGTATTGATTTTGGAAGTTAATATGACC
>NC_090753.1:19056767-19061767 GCF_036898095.1 Palaemon carinicauda
TCCAATACTATCAGTTACTTTAAATCAGCCATATATCTCATTTTAGCAGCCTCTATCAATCTCTTAAAACATCGTCGTACTTTATAAGCATAATCCAGGAAAGAGATTTTCTCGTCCTTCTGCATATTTTGGAATCTTTCATTATAGTAGTCAGGGGTCATCTGATACACTTACAGCACACGCCTCTAAACTTCTTGATACACCTTCCTCTGGTCCTAAGACAAGGCAAGGTACATACTGCGTCCATTTCCAGTAAGGAAACTCTGCAATAACACAGACCATTTATCCTCTGGCCATTCAATTGTTGACATGACCGTTTCAAAATGAGAGAGAGAGAGAGAGAGAGAGAGAGAGAGAGAGAGAGAGAGAGAGAACCTTACCTTATTCTATGTTTGGGTTCCCTCAGGTCTCAGAGTGAGGCACCTCATATATCCACCAAATCAGTTGCTAATGCATCTTCCGGTGTATTCTGCATCTTCCAGTCTTGGATGTTCTGGACGCATCTTAGGTATTTATCAAGCTTATTCTTAAACACATCTATGCTTACTCCTAATATGTTTCTTAGATGAGGTGGCAGCCCATTAAATAGTCACTGCATTATCTATGCTGGTGCGTAGTGAATTAATTTCTTGTGTGCCTTCCTTAGTTTTCCTGGAATAGTTTGGGCCACTATTAATCTACCTCAGCTTTGCTCATTCTGATAATTTTAGGGCCATGATGTTTTCAGTAATTCCTTCAATTTGCTTCCATGCTAGTATTATCAAGTAGCATGCTCTTCTCCTTTCTAGACTGTATAGGTTTAGAAATACAGTCTAACCTAGTAGTCAAGTCCATAACTTCTTCTATTCGAGCAGTAAAGGACCTTTGTACACTCTCTATTTGTGCAATATCCTTTTGGTAGTGTGGGTACCATGTCACATTGCAGTACTCGAGTGTATTATGTACATAGGTTTTGTAAAGCATAACCATGTGTTCAGCTTTTCTTGTTTTAAAGTGTCTGAATAACATTCACACTTTTACTTTACATTTAGCAAACATTGTTGATATTTGGTCGTTGCATAACATTTTCCTATTTAACATTACACCAAGGTCTTCAATTGGTTCCTTTTTTTTTTTTTTTTTTGATAATCTCATTATTAGGTCCCCTGCATGCATATACCATTCCTTCTCTGTTTCCATAATTTATTGATTCAAATTTATCTGATTTAAATGCCATCGTATTTATCTCCGCCCATTCATATATTTTGTTTTAGATCCCTTTGTAATGAATTCCTATCTTCATCACATGTAATTTCTCTACTTATTCATGTGTCATCGGTGAAAATTTCTCACTACAGAGTCTTTAACATTACACTCTATGTGTGAGATCATAATAACAAACAGCAGTGCAATTCATACCGTACCCTGAGGCACTCCACATATTACCTGAGCTTCATCTGATTTCTCGTCATTTGCAACCACTTTCTGTTTTCTGTTTCGCAGAATTCTTTTTTTATCCATTTTCCTATCTTTCTTACAATATTGAGATTTCTCATTTTTTTTTCTCTAATATATTATGGTCTACCTTGTCAAAGGCTTTTGCAAAATCTAGATAGACCACATCTGTGTGTTTTTCATTTATCATATTTTTATATATGTTTTCATAGTGTGCAATCAGTTGGGTTTGCATACTTTATCCGGGCACAAAACCGTGTAGACTTATATTAAATAAATTATTTTTAACCAAATGATTCATTATTTTCTCTTTTATTACACTTTCATATACTTTCATAATATGTATTGTTAGACTAACAGGTCTATAATTGCGTGCTTCTAGTCTTGATCCTCTTTTAAAAATAGGGGTTATATATGCTAATTCATGTTAAACATATATCCCACTTATATCTACACTTTGTTTTAGAAGTATTGCAAGCGGTTTCGCGATAGTGTGTGCAGTTTTTTGACAAAATCGCTGGCACTCCATCTGGTCCGGCCGCCGATTAATTTTCAATTTTGCTTATAGCCTGCATAATATCTGCTTCATTATTATCCATATCCATTAGATATTCAACATTTTCTTCTCTCATTTCTGTTTCATTATTCTCATTGGCAGTTCTTGGCGTGAACTCACTCTTATATTTTTCTGCTAAAATGTTGCATATTTCCTCTTTTTTATTTGTTAGCTATCCTATCTTTTAGAGGGTCTATTTCTAATCTCCCTTTATTCATAATTTTTTGCATAGGAGTAAAGTACTTTTTTTTTTTATATTTGAAGTGTCCATTCTTCTAAGTTCCTTTTTTCCATTTTTTTTTTCGATTTCGATTATTTATTATCTTACTTTTTATTTCCATAATTTCCATACATTTTTTTTCTTAAGTAATATTTTCCTTCCACTTTCTAATTTTCTGAAATAAGATCTTACCTCTCTCTTGGTATAATTGTTGATGTTTATTGTTTTTTTTTTTCGGCACATATTTTTCAACAATCTCCTCCAGTATTTTATACAGTATATCCGTATTTCCTGTATATTACCACTTACGGATACAGTTTTCCATTCTTGGTCTAATTCTTCATTTATTTCTGACTATTTTATATTCTTACTATAAAAATTATATTTTCCATATCCTTCCCATCGTTATGTGCTTAGATTATATCTGCGATTACTTGCATTGGAAGGGGACTATTAATTCTATGACATTGTGGTCTGAAATTCCGTGTTATACACTATTATGTTTTTAAAAGGATTCCCCTCATTCACAAACACTAAAATCTAAGACATTGTTCTTTCTGTTGGAATGGGGTTTATTTGTTGCATATTATGTTCTAATAGCATATGTTGAAGCTTTTCAAATTGCCTCGTATCTTCTGTGCTACTATTACTCTCTTTTTTAAATGTATATACACAACCACTTTCCTCTATCCGCTCTTTCCAATCTACGAAACGAAAGATAAATTTTCGGATAGGAGTACATTCCTGTCTTTGTGGTTTCTACATATATCATCTATTTTTCCTTTTTTTCATGTCAAACTCCTTAGTATTTGTGGGTATGTAAACTTCAATATTCACTAGTTTTTCATATTCATATTCTACCGCATCCAATTCACATTCTGTGTGCCTGTATTTTTCACAGACTTTTCCTTGATTTATATCTCTTCCATATATTGCGGTTCCCCCTTAATTCTTATTTGTTCTCTCTGATCTATATGTTTGGAAACCTTTTATCTGGTCATCACTTGCCAGTCTCTTGGGAATACCATGTTTCACTTATATTTAGTATATCTATTTTGTTCAATTTGGGTCATTTATTCTAAAAACTCCATTTTTCTTTTAGAGTTACTCGTGGCTAAACCCTGTACATTCATCACTATTATGGTTTTTGTTTCATCCCCATTATTTAATATTGGTAATAATATGGATTCTCCCATGCTTCTTTTCTTTTCTGATATGATATTCTTTTCTTCATTTCCAGGAATTCTGCCATTAAAAAATCCAACTTTTCCATTATATTTTCTCTTTTGCCTTCATATTTAGTTGTGTGTGTATACCTGCAATTATCCCCATATCTGCACCAGCCCCAGGCATTATAGATGCATTCTTTGTAATTGGGCTATAATTGTTCATATTTGGGTTGGAAGGCATCATATCTTGGGGCCTTTTGTGCATAGCCGGTATATACTAGGCTTTTTTTTTTCCTTTTTTTTTTATTTTTGCTATCATTTTTCTTTCCTGTTTGCTGAGTTTACTGACTTTCATCCATGCTTGCAGGATGCATACATCGACAATTTTTTTTGAATTTGCGTCCTTTTCCTTCTTTCGGGTTTTTGCATATTTTTGGATGGAGATCTCTGCATTCATCTCCATATCCATCTAAATACGCACATTTACCACACATTTCATAATTATGGCATAACTTTGGATGTTTGTAGTAACATCTGTCTCCAAATCTTCCATTCCCTCTTTTCAGTGAATTGCAGACTAAATCTTTCTTTACTTTTTTTTTGTGTGTGTGCTTGCTCTTCCCTAAAACTATGGGGGACTAGGTAGAGTCTCTTGGGTCTATTATTTGTTTCAATCTGACAATTTATTTCTTCTTATGTATGTTGTTGGATGGCATCGTATGTTGTATCAATGATTTCCTCTGCATCCTTACACATATCTTGTTTATTTTCTCTTCTTTTTCTTATTCTTCTTCTTCTTCAACTATTTGCAGATTCAGTCTCGACTTAATCATATATTCTATCCAGATTAAGCATGTTGAGCAGAATACCTGCGTGTCCTTATTTCTTATTTTATGTTGCACTTCAGCGCATGTAGGATGTGTTAGTACACGACATGCATCGCATTTCCTGATAAGCTATTGTGGATGCAAATATGGAATACAACATATTATATGTATTGCACCATTTTGGCATTCTTTTTCCCAATGCATAAATCAGCATATTCACCATATTGGACTTCTTATTGGTCTTTGACGGAATATGTTGATTAATGTAAACTTTCTTTATAAGTCTCTTTATCATCTGGATCATCTTTGGAATTTCTTCTATTATTTTGCTGATTTCAGTATGTCTGTGAATATTTCTCCGTCCCACTGGTTGGAGTTATTAGCGACCTCTGTTACTAAATGGTCGAGTTCATGTTTCGCCAACTCAAGGAATTTACTTTGCTGATTGCAGCAATATCCCTCCAAGCCTTGCCTATGTTATAGAGCGTCATCTTGATCAGATTTTTAATAATTCACAAGATAACTATCCTATGCCGACGTTTTATCCCGCTATTCTGACCTCAAACTAATCACCAACTATTCACTTTTAGCTATATTCCTCTCGATAGCCTTTTGTTATCCGCGTTAAATCAGCTTATTTCTCGGGCAACACAAGTGCACTCCCTCACCGGCATACAGAGAGAGAGAGAGAGAGAGAGAGAGAGAGAGAGAGAGAGAGAAATAAATTGTTTATTGGATATGCTCGAACGAGATTACAAATTCCTTGGCTTGAATGTCTGAGATAATTTTCTATG
>NC_090753.1:19066767-19069267 GCF_036898095.1 Palaemon carinicauda
ATTAATTCTTTTGCTGTTTGAAACTTTTAATCTTTCATTTATCTTTCATTCAGTTCCTTCATTTTCTTTTGAAATATAAAAAAAAAATAATAGAAAGTTATGAAGGATATTCAGTTTAGAAAATACAAGGATAAACTCATTCATACTTAACCCAAAATTATAAGCAATCGAAATATAATAATACATGTAGTTTTACGAGTGCAATATCCATGATTTTACTCTTTTATTTCAATTATTCTACTGGAAAATTAATTTTAAATATATGGTTCTTTCTTATTTCCAGCTTGATTTGGGCTTACTGGTTTCTTCAAATATGAAAAACTTGAATAATATAGAAAAAAAGATAATTTACTATTAAATTAATGGTAAAATATACTCTTTACTTAAAGGGCTGCTTTTCTGGTCCTATATATAGCTGGGAAGACTGATCTCTACTCGCAGTTATTTCATCATGTGGATTCAAAAGCATTCAGCATTTCACACCGCCTATTGGTCGCTTATTATCAAACCTTCACTGTCGAGAACAAGAAATTGTCAGTGTCCTCTTAAAAGCGTTAATATCTTAAGTCTTTTGGATGTCCAAAGGGAATTTGTTGTATAGTCTGAGGCCACATATTTAGTGGTTCAAGAGCCTGCAGTAGACAGCTATCTAGGTTTCAATAAAGCTATCTAGGTTCCAATAATTTGAGACCGTCTGTAACTAACCTCTTACCAACAGGAATTGTAGTAATTCTCTTCGATACTTAAGACGTCCGGTTCTCATAATTTGTTTGGGATGTTGTACATATTTTGAATTCGATTCTTTCTTCAAAAAGAACCCTGGTTAAATAAATCAGTCTTTTTCCTTTATTAATATTTTGCAATTTCTTTAGTTACCTATTTGGTAAAAGGTTGTACAAGGAGTTACAGTAAGGAATCTTAGTAATAGCTCAGGTTATCATATTTTTTTTTCTTTTTTACAGAATGCTCATGCAATTATTTTTTTATTTATTTATTTAATTTTTTTTTAAAGTAACGTTTCTAAGATGATCACCTTTATATAATCATCAAGTAAATTGGTTTTAAGAAGAACGAAATAGTTTTCAAGATGCTCAGAATTCTTGACTGGCCCTGTTCAAAACCTTAACCTAGCTTCATTGACATTGATAAATCAATCAGAAAATTTCATTATCAAAAGAACACCAAGTTCAAAAAAAAAATATATATATAAGAAAATATCATCACCTTCATCACACCATCTCCTCCTACACCCATTGAAACAAAGGGCCTCAGTTATATATCGCTAGTCATCTGTGTCTTTGGCTTTTAATTAAAAGCCTTTCCAATTATTATCTCTGACTTCACGCTTCATAGTCCTCAGCATTTTAGCCCTGGGTCTTCCAATTTTCCTAGTACCTTGTGGAGCCCAGGCAAATAATCTCTATTGGGAAGTGCAAAGATCAGGGCTAAACAATCTCCATCAACCCCTCACCAAGATATGCACATATGGCACTTGAGTAATCTCTCCTTTAGTTTCATTTCTAGTCCTGTCCCGCTATTTAACTCCCAATATTCTTCAGAGGGTTATGTTTTCGAAGCTACAAAATCTGTTGGATATTGTTTCAATGTCATACCACGACTCATGTCCATGCAGTAACAACAACCTTACTAAAGTAATATATAGCCTAATATTTATATGTAATTTCAGGTGATTTAATTTCAAGATTCTACTTAAAGTCATTATCAGATTTTCTATTTTTTTATTTTTTTTTATTTCTCATAACACTCAGATTATAAAGATCCTTTATTAGAGAACATCGTTCCTGAATATTCAAATGATTCTGCTTCATTAATTCTTTATCTTTCCTATGATATTTCATTTCATATCGCTTTGTCATCATCTTTGTCCTTATTTTATATATATTGAGCACAACCTCCTTTGATATTTCGAGCTTTCTGAAAAGCAAGTATTGCCAATCCGTTGTTGTTTTTCTAAAAAGGATAGCGTCATCAGCATACTCTAAGTAAGATATTTCCCTATTATCAATCCAGTCAATCGTTCTCCTGCATCTTCAACTGTTCTACGCATTGCAAAATCGATGAGTAAGATAACAACAAAGATGAAAACACATTCCCTTGGTGTACTATTCTGTTCAATGAAAATTCATTTGATAGACCTCCACTAACATTACAGATTTAAAGAAATGTGCGTATTTTAAGGGAATTACAAAGTATCACGATTTCTTATTCACTACTTTCACAATAATATTCTACATTTTCTTATTGAGAATAGTTCATAAACTTTTTTCTTTTTTAGTCACTAAAATAGTTTAAAACTCTGAGGTGATAGTTTTGAAGAACTTGAAGCCTATAACAAAAAGCATTTCATTGGACCATTTTCTGTGTTCATCTTTATTTTCCCAATATTTATTCGTCGTATTTTTTTTTTTTTAATTCGTCTTTTTATGCTAATCGGATATCCAATAAACACAAAGATATAATTCCAGAAATAAGCTGTATA
>NC_090753.1:19076767-19081767 GCF_036898095.1 Palaemon carinicauda
TGAGACAAAAGACTCTTTCTATGAATTATTAGATTCAGCCATTAACCAAACTCCAAGGGAAGATAAATTGATCCTCTTAGGTGACTTTAATGCCAGAGTGGGAAGGGAACACCACATCTGGGGAGGCGCCATCGGTCATCATGGTGTTGGCAATATGAATAGCAATGGACTCAGATTGCTCTCCTTATGCTCAGAGCACAACCTAGTCATCACCAACACCCTTTTTCAGCTCAAAAAACAAGCACAAAACTTCGTGGATGCACCCAAGGTCAAAAACACTGGCATTTGATTGACTATATCATAATCAAAAAGCGAGACCAGCAAGATGCCGTCCAGACCCGTGCAATGAGAGGTGCCGAGTGCCACACAGATCACAATCTAATACGAGCTAAGCTCAAGCTAACCATCCGTCCTCTTCTTTCGCGCAAACCTCCCTCAAAGAAATTAAACATTCCTGCTCTGAAAGACACCTCTACTCGGAACAACTACCGTCGCGGGATAGCAAGAAAGCTGGCTGAAATCCCTAACATTGATCCAACCAACATCGACAATGAGCTTGACTCTGAGTGGACAAAACTGAAAACTATAATTCATGAAAATGCAGAAGAAACCCCTTGGCTTCTCCACACGACGTCATCAAGATTGGTTTGATAACAACGCTGATGGTATACATGACCTAACCACAGCAAAAAATAAAGCGCACGATGCATGGCTCTCACAACCTACTTCTGTAGCTCTCAAAGAAAACTTCCATCAGCTAAGATCAGAAGTGCAGAAAATACTCAGAGACATGGAAAATAACTGGTGGAATGACCGTGCAAAAGAAACTCAATCATACGCAGATGCAAATGATCAACATAGTTTCTACAACTCTATGAAAATTTTATATGGCCCAACGAAAAGTAGTATGACTCCTGTTCGCTCTCTAGAAGAAAACCTCCTAAAAAACAAACAGGAGATAATAGATCGCTGGGCACAACATTTCAGCTTGATCCTTAATCAACGAAATCCTGTAGAGCCTAGTATCCTCAACAACATCCCTGATGTCCCCTCACTCAGAAATCCTAGATACCAACCTCACTTTCCCAGAAACTATACAAACCATAAGGGCCATGAAAAACAACAAAAGCCCCGGCCCTGATGGTCTCCCAGCTGAACTATTCAAGGAGGGGGGCTACTTACTCCATCAATATCTCCACAATCTTATTCTCTCTATTTGGAACATGGAAGAAGTCCCCCATGAGTGGCTTGTCTCAGACATTGTCACCATCTACAAACGTAAAGGGGACCGTTCCCTCTGTGACAATAGCAGAGGCATCACCTTGCTCGGCGTTGCAAGTAAAATCCTGGCAAGAATAATGCTTGCAAGACTTTGCAAACACATTTCAGAAAATGTACTACCAGAGACGCAATGTGGCTTTCGTAAAGAACGCAGTACTTGTGACATGATATTCGTGGCCCAACAACTACAAGAGAAATGACATGAGCAAAACCGTGATCTTCACATAGCCTTTATCGATCTAACAAAGGCCTTCGACACGGTGAACAGAGACCTTTTATGGACTGCTCTCTCCAAATTTGGAGTACCTCCGAAATTCCTTAACATTCTAAGGAACTTACACAATGATATGCAAGCCTGTGTAAGTATGGGTGGTAGTAAATCACAAATTTTCAGGGTAGAAACTGGAGTAAAATAAGGATGTGTCCTGGCTCCAGTGATATTCAACATCTACCTCACTGCAGTCACCCTCCTGAGCCACCAACAAGTCAACGAAGAAGATCAATTGAAAGTGCAGTTTCAACTAGACGGAAACTTATTTAACCTTAGGCGCCTCCAGTCTGTGACAAAAACAACAATGACACACCTAATGGAACTCCAATATGCAGATGATTGCGCTCTAGTGGCTCACTCACCAGATGCCCTCCAACGCAGCCTTACCATTGTCTCATCAATTTACCGAGCCATAGGGCTCAAAGTTAACATCAACAAAACTGAAATCCTATCCCAGCAAATAATTGCATGAGATCCCCCAGTATTTCATCTGAATGGGGAAGCCATCAAACAAGCTGATAGCTTCATCTACCTTGGAAGCATCTTCACTAAAAAACACAATATTGATGAGGAAATAGTTGCCCGGATAAATCATGCCTCCGCATCTTTCGGCCGACTCAAGTCCAGAGTCTTCCTAAATCACCACCTCAAGACAGAAACTAAAGTACACAGCTGTCTGCATGTCCACCTTGCTATATGGAGCAGAATCCTGGACGGCTTACCATATTCTCTGTCTTCAGCATATATTAGGGCTCACATGGCAAGACAAAGTAACTCATTCTGAAATTCTTCACTGTTCAAACCTGCTAAGTATAGAATCCACATTGGCAGAAAAACAACTCAGGTGGATCGGCCACGTCATCCGTATGCCAGAACATCGCCTTCCTCGCCAGGTCCTCTACAGTCAGCTCCCTGAAGCTCGCCGTAATCCAGGGGGTCAGAAAAAGAGGTAATAGGACAACATCAAAGCTACGCCCAAGAAGTGCAATATACAACCTGAGCAACTAGAACTGAACGCCTCTGACAGACAACTATGGCGCTCACTCTGTAACGCTGGAGTCAATCAACTTGAAGACACCCGGAACCAGGCAAGACAACAGCGCAGGGAGAGAAGACAAAACCGTCGAGATCGGATACCCCCAGTCAACCCAGACCTGACTTGCCAGTTGTGTGGCAGTGTGTGGATCCAGAATTGGTCTTCACAGCCAATAAACGCATATATATATATATATATATATACTGTATATATATATGTATATATATATATATATATATATATATGTATACATATATATATATATATATATATATATATATATATATATGTGTGTGTGTGTGTATATGTGTATATATATATATATATATATATGTATATATATATATATATATATATATATATATGTATATATATATAATTATATATATATATATATATATACATACAAACACATTTACACACACATATATATATATATATATATATATATGTATGTATGTATATGTACGTATATATGTACGTATATATATATATATATATATATACATATATATATATATATATATATATATATGTGTGTGTGTGTGTGTGTCTGTGTATATATATATATATATATATATATACATATATATGTTTATATATATACATGTGTTTATATCTCGTTTTATATATATGTGTCTGTGTGTAAATATATATATATATATATATATATATATATATATATATATATGTTTTATATATATATACGTGTGTTTATATCTCGTTTTATATAAATATATATATATATATATATATATATATATATCCTCATCATCATCATGAAATACTAGTTCACTGTTGAACAAAGGCTACAGACACGTCCTTCAACATACGTTTGTTTATGTTCTTTATGTGCCAGATCACACCCACAAAAGGACTCGGACCCTTTCTTTTAATTACGTCCAATCATGGCTTTAGTTTGCCAGTCCATACACTCAAAATTCTTAATTAAGTTCGTGGATCCATCGTCTTCTTTTCCTTAGTGTACTTTTTTTTTTATTCTTTTCGTCCATTTATTTTCTGTCACCCCAATTATAAGCCCTGTCCATATCCATTTCTCTTCCCTATAAGTTGTTATGCTATTCACTACTTAAGTTTGCTATCATATTCATGTTGCTCTTTGTCTGTCTCCTAATGTTATTCCCATCGTTATTCTTTCCATATATCTTTGAGTTTTCATTGGCTAATTATCTAACCCCTTTTAAGTTTCAAAGTTTCCTATGCATGAGTTAATACTGGTGGACCATCACTTGAAAAAAAAAAAATCAATAGAACCGGTCGCGTAACTTTCAATAACTTTATTTTGTTGACTAACAGCTCTCCATCCTATACTTATCCTTATTTTAGTTTCTGTCATAGCCGTTGGGAAACACACTGTCTGACCTAAATACATTTACTCATCAACAATCTCCATAATCTCGTCTATAACTCATATTTATTGTGTCTCTTTTATGTTTCCTCCAATTATTCAGCAAAGAAAACTATGTCATCTCCAAATCTAAAGTTGTCAAGTTATTTCTCGTTGATATTATAACCTATATTTTCCCAATGTAAATTCTTAAAAATTATTCTACAGATGGGAGATATTTATTAGTGATGGGGTCTCTCTTCATAATCCATTTTTTTTTCCATTCTGAATGTTTTCTCACATTCTTTTTGTTGCCTCAGGAATTTTTGTACTTCTTTAAGAAATATTTTCAAGTGCTCTAACATGGGTTTTTTCTCTTCCTTATTCTTGAAGGGTTTTAATTACTGCTGATGTTTTAACCGAATTTAAAGCATTCTCATGGTCTATAATTAACATACAGATTAGTTATTCATAATCTGTTGATTTTTTTCATTAACTGGGTAATTACAAGGATATGGTCAGATATTGTATACCACTTCTAAAGCCTGGCTGCCTTCATGGTTTATTCAAGTCTAGATAAGTTTCTATTTGGCCTTATATAATCCTTACATATTTCATATATTACACGGAGTAAACGTATCGGTCATAATATTTGTGTGTGTGTGTGTGTGTCTCTCTCTCTCTTTTTGTGAATTAGTATAATGGTAAAGTTTATCTAAGCTCTAAGTATAGAGCATTCTTGCAGGCATTTGCTGTAGAATTCAGCTAGTTTTACAACTATGAAATCTTCTCCATTTATTATTAAATCAATTGTCATGCCATCTTCTACTGCAGCTTTCTCTCTTTTCATGCTTTTTTAATGTTTTCTTTACTTCTACTACTGTTACATTTGTTCCGTTATTTCATTTTTAACGGAGTATTTGGGCCAGGTCACCAGCCACCCCTTGAATTACTACCACTAGCAAGTTCTGGAGTCCTTTGACTGGCTAGACAGTACTAATTGGATACTTCTCTCTGGTTACGGTTTTTTTCTCTTTGCCTACATATACACCGAATAGTTGGCC
>NC_090753.1:19086767-19101767 GCF_036898095.1 Palaemon carinicauda
CACCCTTACTAAGAAGAGAGTAGCCACTGAACAATTACATTGCATAAGTTTTCCCATTGGGCGAAGAAAAATTGTTTGGTAATCTCAGTGTGCCAGGTACATAAGAACAGAGGAAAATGCGGAAGGAATAGACCAGACTACTCGGTGTATGTGCAGGCCAATACAATACAATACCATAGCTAGAGAGGGGGATTCAAAGTAGTTCTCTCTACCCAGTCAAAGAACCTAATCAGTCTCTCGTGGTAGTATCTCAACTGGTGGCAGGTAACCTGTCCAACATACTTACTGTCAATTATTGGAAGAGATGTAAAATATGTTTATTTTATGAAAAACATGTTATATCAACTATGTAATAAAGATTGATTTATTTAGATAGTTATCTCTTATCATTATTTTTCTTTTATTATAAGCTTATACCAAAATATCAAAATCTAAATAAATTATTAATAGAACATTCAGAAGGTGTTTGTTTATACTATATTGACTTACCATGTTATTTCAAGTTTACACTGTATCTCAGGTTTTCCACTGTCTAGGGTTTGTAATCTTTTGCTTGTAGGTACACTCAGGCATATAATTCTATGTTTCCTCACTAAATGAATTAAACATTTGTCAAATTCTCGGTGTGTGTTCACAGAAAGAAAAACTGTTTTGTCTGTAATTAAATGAAGGGAGAGGGACTGTGGATACCATATTTATAGTGAGGCAGTCAAAGGTAAAGAGTCTAGAAGGAAACCAGAAGCTCTTCTGTGCTTTTGTAGTATTAATAAAGGATTATAATAGAATACTAAGATAAGTGATGTTTAGGAGTATGTGGAAGGGGATAGCCTCGAACAAGTTAGTTAGAATGATAGAGATGATTTACAAAAGAAGGACAAAATTAATAACCGTGGTTGGAGAAACAGAAACCTTTGAGTTTAGTGTTGCATTACACCAGGGATCAGCATTACAACCGGTTTTATTTATGTTGGTATTGGATGTGTGAAGAGATGTGGTAATTGCTATATGCAGATGATTTTGTGATTAATGTTGTAAATGAGGAAGAATTACAGAGAAGGGTGGTAGAATGACAAGATACTTTCGAAAGCGGTGGATTGAGGGTAAATGTTCATAAAACTGAAGCTATAGTGAGCAATAAGGAAGGTAGGGACAGAATAGACATGCAAGAATGCAGAGAAGTTAAGAAACGGATAGAGTAGTTTAGATACATGAAATGAAATATAATTGGGAGGGATCATGTTAGGCTGAAGTTGAGATCAAAATAAAAGCTTCATGGGAAAGTTGAGGTTGTTAGCAGAGGTTTTATGTGATATATAGGTAGTAGGATGACCATGGCCCCAGTTTTGTGTTTAATATGCCAGAATCCAGACATGGATGATTTTATTTTTTATTTTCTTCTCACCCTTATGGCTAAGATACAAGAAGATAATAAAAAGGACTATTTTGTCTTTGTTGGCGATTTTAATGCTCACCCTAGGGAGTGGTGATTTTTTTTTCTCCTGTAGATTGCCATGGCTAAAGAGCTTTAGACTTTGATTCTGAATCAAACTGTGAGCAAATCATAAGTGAAGCTACTCACAGGTCAGATAACTGATTGGACCTCATATACACCGATTTCCCTGATATTATAACAAAAAAAGGCTGGTTCTTCAGTTGGGACACCTGGCCATGCCTTGATTTCATTAATAGTGAAGACTAAGCAGCCTAGAACTGATGTTTAATACTTGTGTAAGATTTTTGTGAAATATCAAGCAGTCTGGAATGGGATCTTGCATGATCTTTCCAGCTTGAATTAGTCAGAATTATATAGTAGTGTTGATCCTGCTATCGCTTTGAATGAAAATCTAGTAAACATAATTACTAGGCATATCCCTTCTCGCGTGCGAAGGTACTGAGTGAAGGACAAACCATGGTTCAATGATGATTGTAGACATGTTTATTTGGAGAGGAAGGAAGCCTATCATCATTGGAAGGGTAACAGATCAGATTTGACCTGAAATAACTATACTCAGTGTAGAGCTTTTGCTGAGAGACATTATGTTTCAACTCAAAAGGAATCAAATTTAACCAAAAAAGAAACAACTTTTGGTACAAGCCAGTATAAGTAGTGGACTACCGTTAAATCTGCACTCTTTGGTGTAAATGCAACAGTTACTCCTTTATGTAAACTAGATAGCTCTGTTACTCACTGTCCAAAGGAAAAGGCAACCCTTTTGGGAGATTTTTTTGACAGTAAGCAGAGTAATGAGAAACTCGAAATTCCTCAATCCTGTTTTCTTGAAGCTAAACTAACTAGTTTAGCATTTCGACCTCGTGAAATTGAAGCTCTCTTAGAGATTACCACCCAATATCCATAAATGTAATATTATCGAAGGTTTACAAACATCTTTTGGCAAAACTCCAGATAGCAAGGTTGCTAGCCTCGCGGATTTCTATTGCAGAGGTCCCGAGTTCGGTCCCTGCTAGGGACGCGAATACCGTGAGACCTTCTACCGGGGGGTACTCCCAGGGTGGTGTCTGGAGGGAGGTTAGAGGGGACTAGTGATAGTCCCTGCTGGCTAATGGTCGCCCAAGGAGAACGATGTAAATCGTCTCAGGGAGACCTAAAACCCGCAACTTTAACTTTTAAAACGTCTTAATATGTTTGCCGAAGGTAATCATGTTTTCCCTTTTTCGCAATATTTGGTTTTCGTAAAGGCCCTTGAGCATGTGATGCCCTTACAATCTCAAGTGTTGTACAGAAGTCCCTTTGTTGTGATTAGGAAGTTCGTGTGAATGGCCTTGATTTTAGTGCTGCCTTTGACCATGATAATCATGAGTCCCTTGCTTTTACTCTAAAACAGGGGACAGTGGGAGGGTCATTTTCTAGCATCATGATTGAATTTTTAACTAATAGGTCACAAAGACTTGTTGTTGATGGTCACCATAGTGAGTATAGGAATGTGATATCTGGTGTTCCTGAGGGTAGTGTTCTTAGCCCATTACTTTTCATACAATATAGACATGGCATGTGGTTTGGACTATAAGATAAGCTTATTACATATGTAGAGGATGTTATTTTCTTTGCATTTATTCCATCTCCTGAATGTAGATCTTGGGTTGCTGAATCCCTTAATAGAGATCTAGATAATATTAGTGCATAGTGCAAATTATGGGGTATGATTAAAAGTATGATTGTACATAGGTCAAGGGCAGTGGGTCCAGAATTTAGCATTGATAATATTTCTTCAAATCTGTACGACTCTTATAAAATTTTAGGTGTTATTCTCGACAACAAATTTACTTTTGAGAAACACAACAGGTCAGGGTCTTTTTCAATTGCGCAGAAATGATTGGCTCATTAAGAAAGTCTTTTAAGATTTTCGGTGATCAAACATTATTGAGGAAGTGTTTTATTTCTTTCATTCTATCTTATATTGAGTATTGTTCTCCTATCTGGTCTTCAGCTGTTGATTCTCTTCTTAATTTGTTGGACAAGAAATTAACATCTATTAAATCACTCATTCCAGATCGTGATATCAACCTCTGGCACCGTCAATTCAATTACTTCGTTATGCATATTACATAAGATTTTTTAAAATTCTGACCATCCCTTACATTCATATCTTCCCGGACATTTCCATTCTGTTCGTAATACTAGGCATATAGTTAATTTTCATAGTCCGGCCTATTCCTTAATGAGGTTCAATACTACGCAGTATTTTAGAAGTTTGTGGTATAATCTTACTAATCGGGTAATTGAATAAGTGGAACTTCAAAAGTTCAAGCTTATATCAATATCTTTTTTTTTTTTTTTGTTGAACAGGATGACATAAATATTTTTGTAGTTTATATAAGAAATATATGTTTTAATATTGTTATTTTTTTTAAAAATATTTTATCTCCATTATTCATTAATTCCTTTATCTGTCAGTTATTCCCTTGTTTCTGTTCTTCAATATTATTATTATTATTATTATTATTATTATTATTATTATTATTATTATTATTATTATTATTAAGGAAAGGAAGATAGGTGACTCATGACACTTACTATACGTGAGTCTACTTTTTTTTTTAATAAAACTACCAATATCATACATAGACTTCCTGAAAACCTTAGTTGTTATTCCATTTGGCCTTCAGTGACACCCCCCCCCCCCCCCCCAGTCCCGCACCATCATACCCCTTTGGGCAGAAAAGGAAAATCCTAATTATGATTAATTATAACGATTATTAATATCTTGAAGGTAGTCAGACTGATATACTAAGGAAAACAATAACTCCATTCACTAATGTAACTACAAAGCAACTGATGCAAAAATATATTAGGAAGTCAGTTTGTCAGTTTATCTTTATATCAAGTGACACTTATGGTTACCGCCAAAGCCCATTCTCTACCCAAGCTATAACCTTGAAGCATTAGCAATGGGTGCAACTGTCTCAGTACGTCCAAACATTAGTTGCTCCTGAAGAAAGCATGACTCGGGCCATCAAAGATAATTATCACTTTGGGTGTGCAGTGAGAAGAAGAGGCCAAACATTTTGTGTTTGACCCACCACAAGAATACCACAGTCCTTAGAAAATTTTTTTTTTTTTTCTATATTATGATTCCTTGTTGCATGGTTCATATTTAAGCTAGACGCTTTCTGCTATCTTGTATCTACCGATAGCATTCACGTTATCAGTATATTAAGCTGATGTTGGTCCTCGTAATCTTTCTCCTCTTCTCTGGTTATTGCTGTAATGCTCATATTTGGTATTATTCCCAACTTGTTTAAACATGGTTCGTTGAAAGAAGTCAATAATCTGATGAATTATACATTGGATTGCGTACGCATTTGATTTAATATTATTGATTTAATATTAAGGAAACCACGACAAAAATATTTTTCGAATGAATAGTAAGCAATGTTTGTTAGTATAGTGAGCCATGAGGGAGCAGCCACGATTTTAGTGCTAAGCTAGGTAGGGTTAATGGTATGTTATGTAAGGTTATGTGTAAGGAAATCTTATTGATATGAGTTGTTAAAAGTATAGTTGTCTCAGAAATAATAACCCTGGTTTTTCATTAGTGTCAGGTTAACAGGAGGTTTTTATTTTTTGTTAGGTGATTTTTTTTTCTTTCAAGCCATGTTTATTATAATCTTTGATAAGTTTACAGCCGGAAAACCTGCTCAAAAGGTTTCAACTAATGTCAAGGGTATATGAAATACTCTGCATAAGTTTGAACTCTCTCCCTTTACAGGTTTTCCCTTGCGACCAAACGCTTTCAGCCTTAAGGCCATTTCCTCACCTTTCTTCTTTTAGTTTCAATTTGAATATCGTACATATCAAGAAAATGCAAACGAATGGCAATCAGACAAACGTATAAAACATAAATTATGGAAAACAAAATATAAGAATTTTTCACACCGCTGAAGAAAATTGTTTTATATGAACAAAATCGATTTTGATAATGAAACTATTAAATTTAAAATATACTGTATTTTAACGTATAGAATTGGTATTAATTTCGATTTCAAAATTATTTATATTCATATCAGGCGATAAAACAATAAGACCAAATTCTACAATTTTTTTCTCTTTTAATGAACATAGATTAAATTATTGATGTCTTTTATCTAGAGATAAAAGTATTGAGAGACGAACATATAATCGACAAAAAATAATTGAATTCATGATAAAACTTCTTGCTAATTAACACGTGAACAAATAGGAGACATAAATTAACTTAGTAACTGATGTAGACTTTGGAGATGTGATTTACAAGCTCGTTTGGATTACATTAGTTCATGATTACAAACGAAAGGGAAAAGTTGCCAAGTTTTGCATGTAAACATAGTTGAATGTGTTATTAATGCGAGAGGAAAAAATAGGATAACTTTATTTGAATAAGTTTTGTGATATGGTTTTTACTTAGATTATTATTTTTTCAGTCCGTTTTTGTCCTGGGAAATAGTTATGATGATGATAATGATAATGATAAAAAAATAGTCTTAACCATTACCATTGATATGCTGTCAGTAATAGAAAACTTTGACGATAACAGTAGCAAAGACAACGAAACTCCCTCATCGATCCGCTCCACAAACACACTCACGCAATATAGCTAGCCAACTCTTATTGAATTGAATCACCGTAGATTCATGAATCACAGTCAGACAGCAAGGAACTAGTGCCAGGTAGGATATTCGGCATTACTATGCATCAGGAAAAACAATCACATAGATGCAAGATGACAGCAAGATGCAAGAAAAGAAGCAGAAGCAGAGGTAGAGAAAAAAGTTAAAAAGTTAGTGCAGCAGGTGGCTGTAATAACATTGGAGTAGTGCATACAGTGGTCCCTTTAAGTTGTGTTGAAGGAAGACTAGCCATCTACGATAGAATTCATTATGGTTTCCCTAGCTACACTATAAACGAAGAATTAATCCCCAACTTTACAGAATAAAGGCTAATTTTTCAAAGTTGTCTTATAAACAACATCTACAACAAAAACAACAACAAAAACAACAACAACAACAAGAAATGCATCTGTTTCTAGTTCATTCATAGACAAAAACTTCATACATGTCAGTTCAAATCTCAGATTTGGGCAGTTTTCTTCACCACGCTAGTGTTAGAGGGGATTTTCATCTGATCGCTCAAAGTAAATCAAAGTCGGCCTAGTACAGCTCTCACCATATTAAGGTCTTCTCACCCAGCAAGGGAACACAATCGACACCTTTATCTACCTTCCACAGACACACAATTCCAGTCTAGTATTATCAACTTTCTCACCAATATGATACACACTATATCTAATAACTATTCACAACACCATTAGAATAATACCGATATCTGTTATATTTTTTGGACAGGAACTTACCGTGTATTAATTTTTTTCTTTATCTAGATATTATTTTATGCATGTTGAAAAAGGTTTTTCATAGCTCTCACCATCCTTTACATTCAGATCTTTCACAGCAGTACTTTCTTGTTCCTAATACTTGGTATGCCGTTAATCCTTATAGTCTTATCTTCTCCATCATGAGGCTCAATACTACAAAGTATTCTAGAAGTTTTATTCCCACTATGACTAAGTTGGGGAATCATCTTCCTAATCGGGTAGTAAAATTGGTAAAATTAAAAAACTTCAAACTTACAGCAAATATTTTTTATGTTGAACAGGCTGATATAATCATCTTTTTTATAGTGTATATATGCAAGACCGGTTTTAATGTTGTAACTGTTCTTGAGATATTTTATTTCAAGTATTCATTACTTCTCATATAGTTCATTTATATCCTTATTTCCTTTCCTCACTGGGATAGTTTTCTCTGTTGGACCCCTTAGGATTTGAGGATCCTATTTTTCAAAATAGGATTGTAACATAGCTCGTAATAATAATAATAATAATAATAATAATAATAATAATATTAATAATAAGGACATTGAAAGTTAAATAGCAGGACAGGATTAGAAATGAATGTATAGAGACATTAATCGAATACCCTATGTGAATGAGATCATGATGAGGAGTAGATGGAGATGGTTTGGGCATGCTCTTCGCACTCCCCATGATAGATTAGTTAAGCAAAAGTTTACCTGGGCTCCACAAGACACTAGAAGAATTGGAAGTACTAGGCCTACATGGCTTAGGAATACGAAGCGCGAAGTAGGAAATGATAAATGGAGAGGTATTGAATTAAAAGCTCAAGACAGAGACGACTGGCGAAATCTAACCGAGGCCCTTTGCGTCAATAGGCGTAGAAGGCGATGGAGATGATGATGACGATATATATCTAAATATATATATATATATATATATATATATATATATATATATATATATATATATATATATATATATATATATAAATATATATATAAATATATATATATATATATATATATATATATATATATATATATGTATATATATATATATGTATATATATTTATATATATATATACATATACATATATATATATATATATATATATATATATATATATATATATATATATATATATATATATATATATATATATATATATATATATATGTACATATACATATATATATATATATATATATATATATATATATATATATATATATATATATATATATATATATGCATATATATAAATAATTATATATACATATATATACACACACACACATATATATATATATATATATATATATATATATATATATATATATATATATATATATATATATATATATATATATATATATATTTGGGCTCAAGCCATGTCGTCCTGATGGAAGTTCCTAAATGGTAGCTTTCTAGGGTATATTTGACTACAGTGATATTCCCAGAGAATTTTACCTTAAGGTATCCAGAATTCTAACTCGTGGAGCAAATATCCCTAAATAATCTCACAGGGATATCGCATAATATCAGAGGACGTATTCTTGACACGTCACATAGCTATCTTCGCCCCGAACAGTATTAACACTTCGAGGGGGATATAGTGACAAGAATCCGAAACGAGAATGAAAAGAGAGCCGCTCATAAGGCATCTCTCCTATTCCGTTTCCATTGTGTATCTAATGAAGGCGACAGCGCCCTCTTTATTCCTTGTAGCGATATACGAGGTGGTACAGATACTGTATTATAGGGAGGGGTCAACAAGCCCTTTTATAATAAAAGGAAGGGCGGGTCCATCAGGACGACATGGCTACCTCACACAAAAATAGATTTTTCGCTTCGCTCAAAATCCGTTTTTTGGGCTCAGGCCATGTCGTCCTGATGGAAGTTTACCAGAGCATTACTGTATCTGTGGATTCCCAATCAGTGCCGTACTCTCAAGAAAGTATTTTCCTGGTCCGTGTAGACCTAGAGACCTATGATGTTACCGTCATACATCATTTCATCTAAGCATGAACTATGTTAGTGCTTCCTGCCCCCTACAGGGATGAGTCATACTAGACTGAAAAAGTCTCGAGGGGTACATAATAACTTATGGATGACAAAATGACAAGCTTGTGTAGTGGTCTCGCCCTGTACATTATAAAGCAAAGTTTGTATAAGAGTCGCCAAAGTCAGAATGAATTTGTGACACCTTCCCCAATGTGACCACTCTTAATAACTATCGGATAAAGGTCATATCCGCATAGGAACAAATTTGCATCTCTGTCACTCTCCCGTTAGGGTACCACCTCAACCCTTCCTAAGGAAGGGTTTTGGAGAGTGGACATTTTCTTGAATCAGGGAACAATCTTAAAAGACATACCATGATAAAAATATCCATATTTCTATCTTAATGCTCAGTACATATCCAATAAAAATGAGTGTGGGCGTATAAAACGCAGGGTTCACTATGAACTAGTTTATTAAAATTTAATAAACGTGAATACCTTCATAACATTTATAAAAAGTGAATGATATCTATTAAAGCACAAAGAAAACAGTCAACAGAAAATATTGTTTCATCAACAATGAAACAGACTTGCCACTTCAATTGAATTAGTAATAATGCTACAGTCTGTATACTGTTTAATTACACTAGCGTAAGAAACGCTTGGCACAAGTGTCCGTATTATGCTATAGTTCACCAACGTCAAAGGAACAGTTCGTAAGGACACTTTCGGGGCCTATCGCCCAGTGTGTAGTACACACAGTGACTACACACCAACCCTCTTAATTAATTGTCCCAAATTAATTACACTGTTCCTCGCAGATTTAAAGCAGAAGGTTAAAGGATTCTACTTGCTGCTACCACAGATTACTTGAGTTGCTCCACTTGCTTTGCATAGTGCATAAAGAAAACGTTGGATGACCACCAGCTGGTGTACGAACAAAGATGTTCAAGGTCCATATAAGTAAGGAAATTTTATGGAGGAGGCAACTTTCCTCGGATCATGACTAGCGGGTGTACTGTCAGGACCCGATTTGCGAATAACACAGGTGAGTTTCGCCCTTAGTAATAGAAAACCTTGAGCCCGAGGTTACTTCTCTGAACAGCTGTCCTCCCATAAAGTCTGAAGTTCTATGAAGATAGACCTTTAGGCAGCCCACTGGACATAGAGATATATCTTCCTTCAGAGGGCAGATTCTCTACAGACCCCACCTGATGGTGGGTAGCATGTTCTTGGTAAGAAACTAGGGAGAGAAAATCATGAGATGTAGGTTTCTGGTTTTCTGCGATGAAGCGAAGACAGTCGACTTATGTACTCGCTGAGACAGGGATGGATCCGGTAGCGGTACAAATTTTAGGCGTAGTTCCAATGCCAGAGGGAACCACACGCTATTTGGCCACTTGTGGGACACTATTGCCGCCTTCCCTTTGAAGGATCTCAGTTTGTCAAGGACCTTCAAAAGGAGGTTGTGCGGAGGGAACAGATAAATACTGGACCATCTGTTCCAGTCTAGGAACATAGCGTCCACGGCCTCTGCTAGCGGATCCTCGTATGGGGACACATAATGATGTATTTTCTTGTTGTCTTTCGTCGCAAAGAGGTCTATCTGCAGCTCCGGGACTTGACTCGAGATGAAGGAGAACGATCCTGCGTCTAGGGACCATTCTGACTCTATTGGTGTAAACCTGGATAGAGCGTCCGTTGTCACATTGCGGAACCCTTGAATGTGAACTGCTGACAGGTGCCATTTCTTCCTTTCTGCCAAACAAAAAATAGGCAACATCACTTGGTTGATTTGAGGTGACCTCGACCCTTGTCTATTCAGGCCTCTCATTATCACCTCTCTGTCTAGAACCAGTCTTATGTGGGTCGAGTGGCAAGGAGATACCTTCTTTAAAGTCAGAAGCACTGCCATAGCTTCTAGAAAGTTGATGTGAAATGACTTGAAGAGATTGGACCAAGCTCCTTGGACCCTCTTCTGATGAGAGTGACCTCCCCAGCCTTCCTTTGAAGCGTCTGTGTGGATAGTTACTGACGGGGGAGGAGGTTGAAGAAGTATTGATTTCCTCAGTTGCTTGGCATTGGACCACGGCTTGAAAAGCGATCGCAGTCGAGTCGGTAAAGGTCTTATTAGATCTCTTTGCGCGTTTGATGCGTATTTCCTCCAGACTCCTGTTGCATCCTTTAGCTGTGCTCTTAGCACTGGATCTGTTATTGAAGCAAACTGTAGAGAGCCCAGCACTCTCTCCTGTTCGCGTCTTGATATCCGTTTGGATTTCAGCAGTGTCTTGACAGATCCTGCTATTTCCTTCCTCTTCTTCCTAGGAATGGAAAGTCGATGTAACTCCAAATTCCAATGGATTCCCAACCACTGAAATTTTTGAGCTGGCGAAAGTCGAGACGTTTTGATATTCATCTTGAATCCCAGATGTTCCAGGAACTGGATCACTATCTTAGAAGCTTGTATGCATTCTGTCCTGGATGCTGCCCACACCAGCCAGTCGTCCAAGTAGGCTACTACTTGGACCCCCTTTAGGCGTAATTGACGGACGGCTGCGTTCGCAAGGTTCGTGAAAATCCTTGGGGCTATGTTTAGCCCGAAAGGCATTGCTCTGAAGGCGTAATGTTTTCTATGTAACTTGAAGACTAGGTAGGAGGAGAGGTGGCGATTAATTGGAACATGCCAATAAGCGTCAGACAAGTCTATAGAGACAGTATATGCCATCTTGGGCAGTAGGGTCCTTATGTGTTGAAGTGTGAGCATTCTGAACTTATAGTTCATTATGAACTTGTTGAGTGGCAACAAGTCTACAATGACTCTGAGTTTTTCTGAGTCCTTCTTTGGAACACAAAACAGCCTCCTTTGGAATTTGATGGACTTAACTTTCCGTATCACTCTTTTGTCTAAGAGCTCTCGGACGTATTCTTCCAGAACGGGGGTTGAGTGTTGGGAGAATTGAGGAAATTGAGGTGTGGGCTGCTCCAGCTCCAACCTAGTCCATACTTTATTAGGCTGTGGGCCCAGGGATCGAAGGTCCAGCCATCCCTAAATAGCTGTAGCCTCCCTCCTACTGGAAGCATCTCACTTCTGCTGTTGTGGACCTGAGGCCTTGCCTCCTTGACCGCGTCCTCCCCTGGATCCCCTTCCTCTTGAAGGGCGTCTAGAAGAACCTCTGGCTGTTTCTCTAGCCCTCGAACGAAAGGAAGAAGTCTTCCTTACGAAGGCTGGGTTAAAAACTGGCGACTGAGTCGCCACTTGTTGAGGTACCAGTTGGTATGTAGTTAGAGGTTGTGCCATTATCTGAGGCACCGCGGTCACAGGAAGCTGTTGCTCTTGTTGCTGTCGGTAAGGTATAGCCGGCCGAGAAGATGGCCTAAGCCTTTTGGTCTTCCTCTTGGGTTGGGGACACTCATCCTGAGAAGACTTCCTCTTAAGATCTAAGTCCCACTTTTTGAGAAGGTTCCTATTCTCTGTGGCGGCCTTGTCTACTACCTCTTTAACCACATCATTGGGAAAGAGGTCTTTACCCCAGATATGAGAGGATATCAGTTTCCTCGGTTCGTGCCTCACCACAGCCGAGGCGAACACGAACTCTCTACAGGGTCTCCTAGCTTTAATAAAGCTTTAGAGATCCTTCGTAAACATGGCCAGATGAGTTTTGGCCACTACCATGAACATGTCCTGGATCTTGGGGTCACTTGCCATTGTTTCTAATGTCGTTTGCAACGACATCGATGCCGCAAGTCTTTCCTTCGTCTCTTGCTCTCTGCGCAAGAGAACCTCCGACAGCTTAGGGAGATCCTCACCGAACTGATGTTCAGCAATATCAGCTTCCAGCTTCCCGACTGAGAAGGTAAGGTGGACGTCCTTCCAGTCTTCTTGGTCCAATTGCAAGGTCAGAGGTAACGGCTTGCACTCCTCCAAGGAGGGGTATGGTTTCCCTGCCTAAACCACCTTTAAAGCTGCCTTATATCCCTTTTCCATGAAGGGAAAGGCTCTGGTAGGAGAGGCCACAAATAGGGAAGCTTCTTACTCAAGGCTGGCACCTTTGAGTTCGTGAAGCCCCTCTCTTCCATCGAGCTCGATAGTAACGCTTGAGCTTTACTATGGTCCAAAACTATGACCTCCTTCGGCTCAGTCTCCTCCTTTGAGGCTGGCTCCTTCCTAAGGCGGACATAACAGTCCTGGTAGGAATCCTTAATGGGCTAAAATTCCACCTCTTCCAGGGGAATTACTCCCAACTTTTCAGATATGACGATCCTCCAAATTGTCATTGGCATGTGTTCGGCATACCTCCAAGAATTGGTATCCGAGCACAAAGGAAGATCCTTCACGTTGAGTAGCTTCTGGGGCCCACGTGATGCCGCAAGTCTACGTATCTCCAGTTTCATTGCAGCCTCCTTCTAATCATTCTTCTTCTGAATTTGTTTGATCATCTCAACAATAGAAGAAAGAGTCCTTCCCAGGTCATCTGAGATAGCAGACGATGTAGAGGGAACAGGTTTTGGGTCCGGAACCGATGTAACCGACACCTCATCGATTTTTTCCTCTTCTACATGAGGAGCCTGACACAGCTCCTCCTCTTGACCTTCTCCTAGAAGGTCCTTCTCTGTAGAATCCGACACCTTCGACATCCTATCGTCCAACTGTATTTCTTGAAGGGCGGCCGAGATTTCAGAATCCACCGGATTCTGGGCAGTTGGTATCTCCACCTGAGGCTGGGGGATGATTGCATCAGACTATCCTTTAGGGGAAAGGTAGGCCCTCATCTTCTCATTTGGAAAGTAGGGGCCTGAGGTGTTTTTCTGAAAACCCCTCACCCAGGATCGCAACCTTTCCCTGGCAGCATCTCTTGACTCCGTCGACTTGGGGTGGTCAAAAGCCTTAGTAATCAGGTTAGAACATACTGTACAAACTTGAGGGTCCCAATACCGGAGATCACCTCTGGAGGCTGCGCATGCTGCGTGCCTCCTACAATGTTGATGTCCACAGAAGTACTTACTGCGGACATTACAGAACACACTCCCGCAATTCGGATGGTCCTCCTGTAAAGAGAAGAAAAATCCATGAGTATCAAGGCTTTTCACTATATTGAAACATTTAGCTTATAGAGAAAAGCTAAGAAAGAAAGAAAGAAAGACACATACTTGTATTTCCTGTGCAGTCAATTGCCGTAACCTCCCAAAATATTAAAACTAAGGTTAATTCTATACTAGAATACCTTATGTAATTTCCTGAACGGAAATTTAATGTGTAGTTTTAATATACGGGACTGAAAGAATACAGAAAGAACTCACTTTCTATATAAAGTACGGTCTCAACAAAAGGATGTACAAGATAACATTAAGTATGATGGAAAACTTTAGTGTTATCACAAACTCTGTACAGCAGTTTCTACTACACTACGAATATAGCAACTACTGTACACCGCTTTCTATTGTGCGAGCCGACACGCGCTGGTACGTGCCGCCCGGCAACTACCCCTTTATAGATCAAAGATATACTATCTTTAACTAATAGGCGGCAGCCCTCTGATTCACGACTGTGTGCCGGCCGGCAATCATTGCCAGCCGACGGCTGAAAACACTAAAACCCGGCTACCGTCCGCTAATCGTAGCGGCCAGCGGATTTGGGCTGTAATTCCACTGCCGGCCAGCAAAGGTAATAAAACCATGCCCGCCGACAGTAGCCAAGAACCAGAGAACCCCTACCTGCCCGGCTGTCAAGCCGGCAGCCGTGATAGGGGTGCAACACAATAGTCAGAGAAACAGTATGGATGTAAGGTTATAAGGCGGCATGACATACGACCTTCCATCCAGAAAAAGTAAGCTTATGGAAGGGGAGAATGTAGCATTCAGGCTTCCAAAGAATCCACAGCCTGCCGGGCTCTACCGGCAGACATGGAAGAGAGACCAAGGGAGGGCTGGGGTTCACTCTGCAAAGAACAAATGGTCTCTGCCGGCCGGCACGTAATGCCAGTTGGCAGAGAGCTGAGCCGGTCCTCCATCCTAACCTATGCAAGGTACGGAAGAAGGACTATGGCCAGGAAAAAATAAAAGAAAGAGAGGTGGGGAAGGGATAAGGGTCCTAAAGACTTCGTTCTAGCAAGAGACACATTCAGCAGTTAGGGAGCTCATCCTAACC
>NC_090753.1:19114267-19121767 GCF_036898095.1 Palaemon carinicauda
TATATATATATATATATATATATATATATACATGTATTATTATTATTATTATTATCATTATTATTATTATTATTATTATTATTATTATTATTATTATTAGCATTATTATTATTACTAGCCAAGCTACAACCCTAGTTATAAAAGCAAGATGCTATAAGCCCAAGGGCTCCAATAGGGAAAATTAGGCCAGTGAGGAAAGGAGATACCGAAATAGATAAATGATGAGAACAAATCAACAATAAATCATTCTAAAAACAGTAACAACATCAAAACAGATATGTCATATAAAAACTATTAACAATGTCAGAAAATAGATATGTCGTATATAAACTATATAAAGACTCATGTCAGCTTAGTCAAAAGAAAAATATTTGCTCCAACTTTGAACTATTAAAGTTCTACTGATTCAACTACCTGACTAGGAAGATCATTCCACAACTTGGTCACAGCTGGAATAAAACTTGTAGAATACTGTGTAGTACTGAGCCTCATGATGGAGAAGGCCTGGCTATTACAATTAACTGCCGGCGTATTATTACGAACAGGATGGAATTGTCCAGTGAAATCTGTATGTAAAGGATAGTCAGAGTTATGAAAAATCTCATGCAACATGCATGATGAACTAATTAAACGACGGTGCAAAATATTAATATCCAGATCATGAATAAGAAATTTAATAGACCCTAAGTTTCTGTCCAACATATTAAGGTGAAAATCAGCAGCTAAAGACAAGGTAGGAGAACAATACGCAAAACAAGGTAGAATGAAATGAATAAAACACTTCTTCAATAAAGATTGATCACAAAAATCCTAAAAGACTTTCTCAATAAGCCATTTTTCTGTGCAGTTGAAGAAGAAACAGACCTAATGTGTTTCTCAAAAGTAAATTTGCTCTCGAGAATCACACCTAAAATTTAAAAAGTTATACAAATTTAAAAAAAACATTATCAATACTGAGATCCGGATGTTGAGGAGCCACTTTCTTTGACCTACTTAACATCATACTTTGAGTTTTGTAAGGATTCGACTTCATACCCCATAATTTGTACCATGCACTAATTTTACCTAAATCTCTATTAAGGAATTCACCAACCACAGATCTACATTCAGGGGAGGAAATTGATGCAAAGAGAGTAGAATCAACTGCATATGCAACAAGCTTGATTTATAGGCCAAACCACATATGTATATATAGTATAAAAAGTAATGGGCTAAGGACACTACCCTGTGGAACACCGAATATCGCATTCCTATACTCACTATGGTGCCCATCAACAAAAACGTTTTGAGATCTATTACATAAAAAACCAATAAAAGTGATAAGAAACGACCCACCACTCCCAACTGTTTGAGTTTGAAAACAAGGCCCTCATGATGGAACACTTTAGCGTTGGTCATGAATAGAAGATATGTAGGGAATAATTTGCTTGATATGCCTGAAGCTGATGAAAAACCTTGATGTGCCCATGAATCATTTAATTCAGTGTTTTTGAAGTCAAAGCTATCCTAAAAACACTATAGAGATGGAAAGCCCTTGGATACAATGGAATAACTGCTGAGATGATACTAGCCGGAAATAAAGTGACTCCCAGACCACTTATAAGACTATTTTGTAGAATGAGGCATGGATAGCCAAAACCTGATTAATAGCAGGTAGGAGTGTTAGTGGAAATGTCAGGAAAAGGAGTCCTGGCTGATTGCAATAATTACAGAGGCATTACATTCACGTCTGTGGTTATGAGAATATATAGTATGCTTACTCTAACGAGACTGGAGAGAGAGAGTGATTTATGAAAAGCTGTTAGATGAACAGGCTAGATTTAGAAAAGGTATGAGATACACTGAACAAATTCTCATTTTGAGAAATGTTGCATAGCAATGGGTAGAACCTAGAAATCCACTTTTGATGGCCTTTTTGGACTATGAAAAAACCATTGATAGCGTGCACTGACCAATTTTGTCGAGAGACCTGCGTTATTATGGTTGTCTGTTCATGAGCATAGCAAGTGCAAAGTTAATGTTAATGGGGTCTTATCAAATAAATTTCTATTGAACAGAGAAGTACTCTGAGGGAATGTGTTTTTACCTATTCTGTTTATCGTCCTCGTGGATTTTGTAATGAGTAAAGCAGTTTGAGATATTGGAGAAGAATTGGACTGGATTTGTGATAGGAATTTAGCAGACGTAGATTATAGTGATGATACAGTCCTTGTTAGCAGAACACCAAAGGATTTGCAATGCTTACTTCCAGAATACATGAAATATCACTCGAGGTTTGAATGAAGAGAAAGAGAAGATAGATAGCGATGATGAGAGCGAAGTATGCAATTGAAGATGAAATATCATTGGATGGAGAAACGATTAATGATGTAGAATCATTTAGGTATTTAGGAACTATGATCTCCAATACAGTGTCTTTAGAATTAGAGTTTAGTGAAAGATTGAAAAAAGGAAATGAGACAAGGGCTAAGTTAAGTAAAATTTGGAAATCAAATCCCCTGAATTTACAGGTAGAAATAGTATCATATATCAGTTTAGTGAAGTGGGTGTTAACTATATGGACATGAGTCATGGTATGACAATGAAAGAATCTCCAATATATTCAGTAAAAATGAGAATAAAGCCCTCAGAAGGATTTTGGGGTTTGAATGACATGACAAGATTAGAAATGAAACTGTAAAAGAGATTACTCGAGTACCATATGTGAATGACATCAGTGGGAAGGGTATATGGAGATGGTTTTTGCATGCTTTTCGCAATCCCAAGAGAGATTATTTCACCAAGCATTCTGCTGCACTCCACAAGGCACAAGAAGAGTTGTAAGCCCAAGGCCTATATGGCTGACGACTATGAAGGGTGAAGTAGATTATGAATTGAGAAGTATTGAATTGAAACCTCAAGATAAAGACGACTGACGAAATTTAACCGAGTCCCTTTGCGTCTATAGGAGTAGGAGGATATGAGTATGATGCTTAAGGGTATACTCTTTCAAATAAATCTTTTTTATTTTTCTTCTTATTGTTTTTTTGAAGTTTTTATAATTGATATGTTTAAGATTTATTTTTAGTTTATATAAACTTCTATTGTAGTTTGTTTCATATTTTCCTTTTTCACTGGGCTATTTTTTTCTTTCTGGAGCCCTTGGGCTTATGGAATCCTGCAATAGAGGGATATAACTTAGTTAGCAATATATATATATATATATATATATATATATATATATATATATATATATATATATATATATATATATATATATATATATATATATATATATATGTGTGTGTGTGTGTGTGTGTGTGTGCGCGCGTGTGTGTGCGTGTATCCATTGTTGACGGATAATGTGACATCGGAACATGGGTTTTTTTTTTACTTAATTACAAAATGTTCGTGAATACACTACACTGTACACAGCTAACACTCTCAGGTGAGAGCCTTGTCTACTTGAGCCCACAAAGGCAACTAAACACCCCTCGCTAGCAAAATGCAATCTTGCTACTTCAATATGCTGAGTTCTAGGTTTTTGTGGAATTCTTATGATTATAGAGTTCATTTACCTTTACGTACAACACATATCTACATACAAGATTTAGGACATTTACATATATATATATATATATATATATATATATATATATATATATATATATATATATATATATATATATATATATATATGTGTGTGTGTGTGTATGTATATACATATATATACAATAAGTTTATTTTTTTCCGTGTAATTATTCATAAGGAAATTAGTGTGATTGAAAATTTACAGCTTGTATAGGTGCATTTATAAAGAAAAAATCAAATTTATAATGCAGATCACGATATATGATCACTTCTTGTAAGTCACATGAACAATCAATTTACTTACTAAAGGAGAAAATGAAGACTTATTTCAAAATTTATTCAGTATTTCCTACAGAAAGAATTACTCGTAAGATATACATTTAACCGAAAGTAAAATTCAATGATGATAGGTTTGACGTATTTTTACTAAACAAGCTGAACGAATTTGCTCATAATAATAATAATAATAATAATAATAATAATAATAATAATAATAATAATAATAATAATACTCCTCTTATTAATTAAATAACATCCATGAAAAAGGTAGCGAATGAAATAAACTACATAAAAGACGCACATACAGCCACACACACACACACATACACTTAATACATAAAAAGAAAACACCACGGTAAAACACAATAAATAAAGGAATCTCTGGATCGGGGAAATATAATCTCAAAATTATATATTACAACTCGCAATTCCATTCTCTCTTTAGCGGGCATATTCTGTGAGACTTTAGCCGATTTGAGATACGTAGCTAAAGAAGGGAGAGTAAAACTAATTAAACCAAACCCTCTAACTCGTTTAATTAAGAAACTTAGAGAAAGAAAAAGACGATGGAGAAAATGACGCTACTTAAACTACATTACCAGTTTATTACTTTGAAACCTCTATTGCATTTTGTAATTTTGACAAATTCACACAAACATATCTATATCTATCTATCTAAATATCTATCTATCCATCTACACCCACACACACACACACACACACACACACACACACATATATATATATATATATATATATATATATATATATATATATATATATATATATATATATATATATATATATATATATATATATGTATATATATATATATATATATATATATATATATATATATATATATATATATATATATATATATATATATATATGTGTGTGTGTGTGTGTTTGTGTATATCTGTATTTATTTATTTGTTTATATGCATATGTGTATAATTTACACACACACACAGATATATATATATATATATATATATATATATATATATATATATATATATATATATATATATATATATATATATATATATATATATATATATATATATATATATATATATATATGTGTGTGTGTGTGTGTGTGTGTGTGTGTGTGTGTGGTTGTGTGTGTGTGTGTGTGAGTGTATGTGTGTATGTTTGTTTGTCTGTGAATGCTGCTATCATCTTTATCATGCAGCTTTCAACATAACTTCTGTCATAATCTACAATTGATATGGAGTGAAATGCATGAAAATGATCATAAATAGACAAATAGGAAGATATTCTTCCAAGAACTACACGGCCAACTCTAAATGTCGAAAATTTTTGTATTAATATAAATACAGACTATTTTACTATATATCGGTATTGATGTCATTTAATGTGAAAATAAAAGGCCTAGACTCACGAAGCACTTGATAATTTCACTTTTGCATAATGATAATAATAATAATAATAATAATAATAATAATAATAATATTATTATTATTATTATTATTATTATTATTATTATTATTATTATTATTATTATTTCTCGGTAGGAGATACTCCTTCAAACAAGTGGAGTTGAATATTATTGCTGCATCGGCAGAATTCAATTTCTTGTCCAATTTCTAAATTTTACGGACAATTCTTTTTACTGGGATGCTACATTCTGCTAGCAAGTCGGCGAAGTTCATCAGGTAGGTGAAAAATACAGTTCAGGTTAAAACTCGATATATTTAACACAAGTACAAGTAATACTCGAAAAATACAAAGGACAAAGTCAGGAGTAGGTCGCGACACGTTTCGGAACTGCTTGCTCCGTCTTCAGGTGAGAAGTGAGGCTGTGGCTTGTTTGTTGTTGTTGGAGTATTATAGCCAACACTTGTTGTTGGCACGGGCCTTTCCCTTGGTTGGACCGTAGTAAAGGCTGTGGCTAGATCAGAGGCCTTATATATTGCGGTGCTGGTTCATAGAAAGGGGCCTCGAATTTTGATTGGCCGAGTGGAGATTATAGGCTTGGGTGGCTGAGGTACGACGAGCTCAGCTCGGCCTCTCAGGCTGAGAGGTGGGAAGGGATCCTGAATTCTGATTGGTCAGGACGTGCGCCGAGACAGCCAAAAAGTTAGGCAGGCTCCTCTCGCTCAGAGGACTGAGCTGAGAGAGAAAGCCGAGCTTCCTGATTGGCTGAGGCACGCGCCGAGACTGGCTCAGAGTCAGGCAGCCCATTCCCGCGCTCAGCAGATTGTGATTCCGGACATTGCTCGCCGCCAAAATCAGCGCTCGGCCGGATGATTTCTTCATTTGTAGGAGTGTCAGGATCGGGGTTGTCATCATTCTGGGGGTCCTGTTCCTGATTCCTAGCGTTGATGCGACGACATGATGGCAGGAGAAACATCTCTTCAGTCGCATTCAATGCTGGGGTCTCTTTGTGCTTGTATCTTCGCTCTCCCCTCGCACTAAAAAGAACATGAAAAATCATGTCTACTATTCTCCTCTGTAACAGTGTCAATTTTTGAAAATGTAAATTCTTGTTGCTTTGAGATTTTGTTTATAAAGGAGAGTGTTCTACAATAAACTAACTCAGTTGCTTTCACACTGCCTTTGAGTTCACAACCTTCTCTCGGCCCGTCACAATTCCTTGTACTTGTGTTGAATACATCGAGTCTTAACCTGAACTGTATTCTTTACCTACCTGATGAACTTCGCTGACTTGCTAGCTGAATGTAGCAACCCAGTAAAGAGAATAGTCCGTAAAATTGAGAAATTGGACAAGAAATTGAATTCTGCCGATGCAGCAATAATATTCAACACTATTACTATTATTATTATTATTATTATTATTATTATTATTATTATTACTAGTCCAGCTTTAACCGTAGTTGAAAAAAAAATGTATGATATAATACTAAACTCTCCAATAGTAAAAAAAAATAGCCCAGTGAGAATCGAACCAGAGGGAAAAAAACCCCTATGGAAAGAAATAAGAAAATAAAAGGTAAAATAAAGTATTTTGAGAGCAGAAACCTTAAAACAGACCTTTCATATATGAATTGTAAAGAGACTTCTGTCAGTCCGTTCAACAATAAAAACTTTTGCTGCAAGTTTAAACTTTTAAAATGGTACCAATACAACTATCCGATTTGGAAGATCCTTTCACAACTTGGTCATAGCTGGAACATTCTGCCTCGTGATGGAGAAGGCCTTACTATTAAAATTGACTGCATACCTCGTATTACGAAGAGGGAGGTACTGTCCGTGAATAATAATAATAATAATAATAATAATAATAATAATAATAGCGTTCGATCCCAAGTATGAGGTAGAAATTTATTTCTATTTAAACATGATGTTGTGTTGATTTTTATCCATATTGACTCATTAGGGGTAATTTGAATGAATTACTACTAATTGTGTCACGTGGTGGGCCAGGAAATCGGGTAAAACTCGCTGGTAAGAGACTGATGTCTTGCCAGGTAAATCCTCGGACAGCTGGGTAGCGTCAGTTTCCGATTTCTTTTATGGCTTCTCGTGGCATGGTTGGTTTCGACCTGGCCTTTCATTAGAAGGGGTTAGAGTTCGATCCCAAGTATGAGGTAGAAATTTATTTCTATTTGAACATTATGTTGTGTTGATATTTATCCATATTGATTCATTAGGGGTAATTTG
>NC_090753.1:19138171-19145671 GCF_036898095.1 Palaemon carinicauda
CGTGCAGTAGCACAGTTAGCGTCAAATGATTGCTTTCCCATTGTTTTTCGCTTTCAGCTTCTGCCGTTGGCTAACTCTCGTAGTGAAAAGGGAAGCCGAGTGCGTAAGTCTTCCCCTGCCAGTACACAGCCTCTCCATCACCTAGACCCCTGTTGTGCCTCCCAGTGGCCACGCATGGTAACTAGGTGTCTTGCGACCCTATGCTAAACAAACAGGGGATCTCAGAACCGCAGTAGGCCCCATAGGTACGGCATGCAGGACCACCGGCGTTTGGATGCACCCTGATGCCTACCAAGCACTGCACCCACTGCCTTTTGGACAGCCCTTGGGTGGGTTAAGGCCACGGGAGTAAACCCCAAATGAAAAATCTGTGTGCAGGGTACCACATAAGGCGGTTTCCTGAAATACTTGGTTTTCCGGCATATCCCTGCAACCAAAATCTGCTGTCAGTCGTCCTGAATCGTCCATGCCACTGACATGAGTATAGGAGGGCCAAGATGTGGTTGTGGGAAGAGCGCAACCCCCACAGCCACAATAATCCTTTCTCTGCGCTAGCACATTGCTTCGTTCGCTTTCACCACCATTTCTCATCCTCACCACCAACGTACAAAAGTCCCCTGGCGACAGGATAGGGTGACGGTGACAGGTCGAGAATGCGGCTGGAAGTCATCAGCCCAAGTCCTGCATGTGGGCGGCACTGGAGTGATGGTCGTTGGAGAGATGACATGAATCAGGCCTATCCCTCGGCAGCTTCCAGTGCGACTGAGCAGCCAGAAATGGAGGCCCCACTGCTCACCCCTGGCAGGGAAGTGTTTAGAGAAGGTAACCTAAACATTGGCTGATTCACTACCACCTGGGTGGATAACTGCATCCACCGAGGCATTCCTTACTGCGGTCGAAATAGAAGGAAAATACCCCTTAAAATTGCCACCTGGAATGTTCGCACACTAATTGATAGTGATGAAAATGACAGACCACACAGCAGGACAGCTCTTGTCGCCCATGCACTGCAAAGATTCAACATTGACATAGCTGCCTTAAGTGAAACTCGTCTTTCAGGAGAGGACACCCTAACAGAGGTAGGATAAGGATGCACATTCTTTTGGAAAGGTTATCCAGCAAATGAACGCAGAAACCATGGTGTCGGTTTTGCAGTGAAAACAAAACTGCTAAGAAAAATCCCAGACTCACCTGCTGGCATCTTGGAGAGGTTGATGTCCTGGCGCATCCCACTTGCAAAAGGTCGTTATGCCACTCTCCAGAGTGCTTACGCTCCTACACTAGACAGTGAAGATGACACAAAGGACTCTCTCTATGAATTATTAGACTCAGCCATTAACCAAACTCCAAGGGAAGATAAACTGATCCTCTTAGGTGACTTTAATGCCAGAGTGGGAAGGGTACACCACATCTAGGGAGGCGCCATCGGTCATAATGGTGTTGGCAATATGAATAGCAATGGACTCAGATCGCTCTCCTTATGCTCAGAACACAACCTAGTCATCACCAACACCCTTTTTCAGCTCAAAAACAAGCACAAAACTTTGTGGATGCACCCAAGGTCAAAACACTGTCATTTGATTGACTATGTCATAATCAAAAAGCGAGACCAGAGAGATGCCGTCCAGACCCGTGCAATGAGAGGTGCTGAGTGCCACACAGATCATAATCTAATACGAGGTAAGCTCAAGCTAACCATCCGTCCTCTTCTTTCGCGCAAACCTCCCTCAAAGAAATTAAACATTCCTGCTCTGAAAGACACCTCTACTCGGAACAACTACCGTCACGGGATAGCAAGAAAGCTGGCTGAGATCCCTAACATTGATCCAACAAACATCGACAATGAGCTTGACTCTGAGTGGACAAAACTGAAAACTATAATTCAGGAAAATGCAGAAGAAACCCTTGGCTTCTCCACACGACGTCATCAAGATTGGTTTGATAACAACACTGATGGTATACATGACCTAATCACAGCAAAAAATAAAGCGCACGATGCATGGCTCTCACAACCTACTTCTGTAGCTCTCAAAGAAAACTTCCAACAGCTAATATCAGAAGTGCAGAAAATACCCAGAGACATGGAAATTAATGGTGGAATGACCATACAAAAGAAACTCAATCATATGCAGATGCAAATGATCAACATAGTTTCTACAACTCTATTAAAATTTTATATGGCCCAACGAAAAGTAGTATGACTCCTGTTCGCTCTCTAGAAGGAAACCTCCTAAAAAACAAACAGGAGTTAATAGATCGTTGGGCACAACCTTTCAGCTTGATCCTTAACCAACGAAATCCTGTAGAGCCTAATATCCTCAACAACATCCCTGATGTCCCTCACTCAGAAATCCTAGATACCAACCACACTTTCCCAAAAACTATACAAGCCATAAGGGCTATGAAAAACAACAAAAGCCCCGGTCCTGATGGTCTCCCAGCGGAACTATTCAAGGAGGTGGGCTACTTACTCCATCAACATCTCCACAACCTTATTCTCTCTATTTGGAACATGGAAGAAGTCCGCCATGAGTGGCTTGTCTCAGACATTGTCACCATCTACAAACTTAAAGGGGACCGTTCCCTCTGTGACAATAGCAGAGGCGTCACCTTGCTCGGCATTGCAAGTAAAATCCTTGCAAGAATAATGCTTGCAAGACATTGCAAACACATTTCAGAAAATGTACTACCAGAGATGCAATGTGGCTTTCGTAAAGAACGCAGTACTTGTGACATGATATTCGTGGCCCGACAACTACAAGAGAAATGCCATGAGCAAAACCGTGATCTTCACATAGCCTTTATCGATCTAACAAAGGCCTTCGACACAGTGAACAGAGACCTTTTATGGACTGCTCTCTCTAAATTTGGAGTACTTCCGAAATTCCTTAACATTCTAAGGAACTTACACAATGATATGCAAGCCTGTGTAAGTATGTGTGGTAGTAAATCACAACTTTTCAGGGTAGAAACTGGGGTAAAATAAGGATGTGTCCTGGCTCTAGTGATATTCAACATCTACCTCACTGCACTCACCCTCCTGAGCCACCAACAAGTCAACGAAGAAGATCAATTGAAAGTGCAGTTTCGACAAGACGGAAACTTATTCAACCTTATGCGCCTCCAGTCTGTGACAAAAACAACAATGACACACCTAATGGAACTCCAATATGCTGATGATTGCGCTCTAGTGGCTCACTCACCAGATACCCTCCAATGCAGCCTTACCATTGTCTCATCAATTTACCGAGCCATGGGGCTCAAAGATAACATCAACAAAACTGAAATCCTATCCCAGCAAATAATTGCAGGAGATTCCCCAGTATTTCATCTGAATGGGGAAGCCATCAAACAAGCTGATAGCTTCATCTACCTTAGAAGCATCTTCACTAAAAAACACAACATTGATGAGGAAATAGTTGCCCGGATAAATCATGCCTCCGCATCTTTCGGCCGACTCAGGTCCAGAGTCTTCCTAAATCACCACCTCAAGACAGAAACTAATGTAGCTGTGTACAGAGCTTTCTGCATGTCCACCTTGCTATATGGAGCAGAATCCTGGACGGCTTACCGTCGACATGTAAAACAACTTGAGGCATTCCATTTTCACTGTCTTCAGCGTATATTAGGGCTCACATGGCAAGACAAAGTACCTCATTCTGAAATTCTCCACCGTTCAAACCTGCTGAGTATAGAATCCACATTGGCAGAAAAACAACTCAGGTCGATCGGCCACGTCATCCGTATGCCAGAACATCGCCTTCCTCGCCAGGTCCTCTACAATCAGCTCCCTGAAGCTCGCCGTAATCCAGGGGGTCAGAAAAAGAGGTACAAGGACAATATCGAAGCTACGCTCAAGAAGTGCAACATACAACCAGAGCAACTAGAAATGAACGCCTCTGACAGACCACTATGGCGCTCACTCTATAAAGCTGAAGTCAATCAACTTGAAGACACCCGGAACCGGGCAAGACAACAGCGCAGGGAGAGAAGACAGAACCGTCAAGATCGGATACCCCCGGTCAACCCAGACCTGACTTGCCAGTTGTATGGCAGAGTGTGTGAATCCAGAATTGGTCCTCACAACCATGCAAGATGGCACCAACAACAACAGATCTAACTTCATCCACATCGTCTTCGATTCAAAAGACAGCAATAACGTAAATATATATATATATATATATATATATATATATATATATATATATATATATATATATATATATATATATATATATATATATATTTGTATATATAATTATATATATATATATATATATATATATATATATATATATATATATATATATATATATATATATATATATATATATATATATATCCTCATCATCATCATGAAATACTAGTTCACTGTTGAACAAAGGCTACAGACACGTCCTTCAACATACGTTTGTTTATGTGCCAGATCACACCCACAAAAGGACTCGGACACTTTCTTTTAATTACGTCCAATCATGGCTTTATTTTGCCCGTCCAAACACTCAAAATTCTTAATTAAGTTCGTTGATCCATCGTCTTCTTTTCCTTAGTCTACTTTTTTTTTTATTCTTTTTGTCCATTTATTGTCAGTCACCCCAATTGTAAGCCCTGTCCATATCCATTTCTCTTCCCTATAAGTTGTTATGCTATTCACTACTTTACTTTGCTATCATATTCATGTTGCTCTTTGTCTGTCTCCTAATGTTATTCCCATCGTTATTTTTTCCATATATCTTTGAGTTTTCATTGGCTAATGATCTAACCCCTTTTAAGTTTCCAAGTTTCCTATGCATAAGTTAATACTGGTGGACCATCACTTTAAAAACAAACAAAAAAACAAAAAGAAAAATAATCAATAGAACCGGTCGCGTAACTTTCAATAACCTTATTTTGTTGACTAACAGCTCTCCATCCTATACTTATCCTTATTTTTAGTTTCTGTCTTAGCCGTTGGGAAACATACTGTCTGACCTAAATACATATACTCATCAATAATATCGATAATCTCGTCTATAACTCATATTTGTTGTGTCTCTGCATTTGTATTGAATATTATTATAGTTTTACTCCTATTGATTTTCAGTCCTACATTTCTACTTTCTATATTTAAAACTTCTTTCATCTTTTATGTTTCCTCCAATTATTCAATAAAGAAAACTATGTCATCTTCAAATCTAAAGTTGTCAAGATATTTCTCGTTGATATTATAACCTATATTTTCCCAATGTAAATTCTTAAAAATTATTCTACACATGGGAGATATTTAGTAGTGATAGGGTCTCTCTTCATAATCCATTTTCCATTCCGAATGTTCTCACATTCTTTTTGTTGCTTCAGGAATTTTTGTATTTCTTTAAGAAATATTTTCAAGTGCTCTAACATGGGGTTTTTCTCTTCCTTATTCTTGAAGGGTTTTAATTACTGCTGTTGTTTTAACCGAATTTAATTTGTCATAATCTGTTGATTTTTTCCATTGGCTGGGTAATTACAAGGATATGGTCAGATATTGTATACCACTTCTCGAGCCTGGCTGCCTTCATGGTTTATTCAAGTCTAGATAGGTTTCTATTTGGCCTTATATAATCCTTGCATATTTCATATATTACACGGAGTAAACGTATCGGTCATAATATTTTTTTTCATGCGTATCTCTCTCTTTTTGTGAATTTCTATAATGATACAGTTTATCTACGCTCTAAGTATAAAGCATTCTTGCAGGCATTTGCTGTAGAATTCAGCTAGTTTTACAATTATGAAATCTCCTCCATTTATTATTAAATCAATTGTCATGCCATCTTCTACTGCAGCTTTCTCTCTTTTCATGTGTTTTAATATTTTTTTTACTTCTACTACTGATACATTTGTTCCGTTATTTCATTTTTAACGGAGTATTTGGGCCAGGTCACCAGCCACCCCTTGAATTACTACCACTAGCAATTTCTGGAGTCCTTTGACTGGCTTGACAGTACTAATTGGATACTTCTCTCTGGTTACGGTTTTTTTCTCTTTTCCTACGTATACTGGATTTTTTTTTTTATATTTTACCTTATTTTTTTTCTGTATCAATTTCCCCTCGAATTGATAGCCTGTTTTTGCCTACATGTGTTTGTATCATTGTGTATGAATATCTGCGCCGTTGTTAACTGGAACTGTTTGTATGTACTGTATACTCATGCTCGGCTCAAATAAAGTTAGTTGTTTTATGCCATCTCTCAGTTACCACCTTAACCTAAAGTACACATGTACAAAATAGTCTGGCTTAATTTTCTCTACATTCTCTTCTGTTCTTGTACACATGGCTACACTGATAGTATTAAAGAATTCTTCCTCGATCAATATATCAATGAATGTAATTGTTCTGGGGCTACTTTCCTCTTTGTAAGGTGGAATGGGCTCTTTAAATATGGTAAGCATCGCCATTAGAAGAACTACAGTCAGAAATCCATCCTTGTTACCTAGTCTTGATTAGTGTCCTGGCCATCCACTGTCATGACTTATAGTTTTCTTGACTAAGAGTACACTCGGACACACTATTTCACCATATTTCTCTTCCATTTCTTCCTTTTTTTTTTTTTTTTTTTTATGAAGTTTTCAAAGTTTATATATGAAACATCCAATCTAAGGATGTTACTGTTCTTAATATTTTTTTTTTTTCAATTGTTTATTACTTCCCCAATATTTTGTATATTCCTTGTTTCCTTTACTCACTGGGCTATTTTTCCCTGTTGAAGCCGTTGGGGTTACATTGCCTAGTCTTCTAACTAGGGCTGATAATAATAATAATAATAATAATAATAATAATAATAATAATAATAATAATAATGATAATAATGATAATAATAATAGCAATAGGTATAATATATATATATATATATATATATATATATATATATATATATATATATATATATATATATATATATATATATATAAATTTATATATATATATATATATATATATATATATATATATATATATATATATATATATAAAATTTATATATATATATATATATATATATATATATATATATATATATATATATATATATATATATATATATATATATATATATATATATATATGTGTGTGTGTGTGTGTGTGTGTGTGTGTATGTATATATATCTATATATATATATATATATGTATATACATTTATATATATATATATATATATATATATATATATATATATGTATATACATTTATATATATATATATATATATATATATATATATATATATATATATATATATATATATATATATATATATATATAATACGTAGTAAATCGAATTGCAAAGGACTCTTTATGATTTTTTATATGGTGCTCATGTAAATTTACTCGAATATAATTACTCGAACTTTTTATCTATTAAAACACATTTGGAGGTATACATTTTAACATAATTGAACACCTCCAAAATGGTCATGATATGAGGTATTATATCCTCCCTATCCAAAATGGAACAGGAAAATTATTCTTTCCTTAAGAATC
>NC_090753.1:19150671-19153171 GCF_036898095.1 Palaemon carinicauda
TGATATTAGTGTCACACGCTTGTTATATCTTTTGATTTTAGCAGTTTTCATCTAATCTATACACCCAATTATGAAAATTTAAGCAAATTTTGTACCATTTGACGGGATGTAAGTTTGCTGTATGTTCTATAAGTAAATTAATCCTATGAGTTTTGTTTGATAGATGAGTGTAGTTACCAATTGTGATTTTCATTATTTTCTTCGACTTCCAAATAAGAAAGCCGGTATGAAATTAGTTGAATAATATGCTATACCATTTAATTTAGTTTACACAAGCTAATACAAAAATATAGATTACTTTTAACTTTTTTATTTAAAACAAGGATTTTCTTTTAATTCTTCTATAAGAAGCTCACTGTTTAGAGATTTCATTCTTCACCTTTTCTAGTGAAAAATATTTAAAATGCTGTCTCATTATCAATTGTATGTAAATTAACTTCTACAATTTCTTTAACTTTTTTTTTGAAATTTTTTTTTAGCAGAAAAAAAAGAAGTTATCAATATATTTTTTTTTTCGGTTTCATATAATTGATACATACAATCAGTATAAAAGCATAAATGCTACATAAAAACAGGCGTAAAAAATATAATGACTAATTTTAAATGAAAATTTAATATTTCAATATTTTTCCGTGAGGTTCGGAAAGATTTACCGATGGGTGGTCGTATATCAAAAATCTTATAAGTTATTTGAAATTGTAGTAAAATATATTTAAACTATTATAAAGTTTGGTTATGTAATGATGAACACAAAAATTCCTGGTATTCCTTCCTCTGAAAAAGTGTACCCAGTCACACCATTACTGGGCAGTGAGTAACCAAATATATAGTGTAAGGGGGAGAGGACAGAGGTGGCGCTCGGGCCTAAACAAAAGAAGTGGTCACGCAGAAAGGGTGTGAGAGGGTGTACATCTCCAGAACGATGTGTAGGAATTCATGACCCCAACTGTACCTTGAAATTCTTACTGAATAAAGATCTCTAACATACTAATTGAAATTATACTTTATGCCTCCTTATGTAACTTTATAATAAGTTTAATATGAGGATGTTCATCGACATATATGAGTGACATGAAGAATAGTGATATGATGGAAATTCTTCGCAATATAATGTATAATAATATTAAATCTAAATTAATATTTATCATTTCAAAACTTCTTTTCATTAACACTAACGGGCCAATTCAATATGAACTCTATGATTGGATTTTATACAAGGTTTAATTATCATATTAGGTATTTTATAAACACAGTAGCCATTTCTTCTCTCGAAATTCTATTGCGTTAAAAAACTCTTTTAAGACATTGGATGAGTTTCAAAGGAAAGGGAAACTGATATAATCTAATTCCAGATATTGATTACAATCATTTCCCATTGATATTCTCGTTAAACTTAAAAAAGAGTCCTATACTAGATTTCCCTTTTTAATACTGACTATATATATATATATATATATATATATATATATATATATATATATATATATATATATATATATATATATATATATATATATATATATATATATATATATATATATATATATATATGTGTGTGTGTGTGTGTGTGTGTGTGTGCGTGTGTATGTGTGTGTGTGAAATTTGTAATCCAAAAGAGTTCAGCTCCACCGTAATAATCCTTTTAAAAATAAAACTGCTAACATTTGAGGCTTCCCGGATTCCCCGAGATGCACCTGAGCATGGTTGGCATGTTATGTGTTATATTCACGCTGAGCTTTGGCCAAAAAATTTGACAATTTTTAATATGATTTTTGGTATTCGCTGGCTGGACCAAAAAAAAAAAAAAAAAAAAAGGAATGTTTTATTTCTTCTGCGTCGAAGCATTTTCGTAACTAATTTATTTTCCTTTTCTTTTATTATCAAAAGTCCCTTTTTTGGAAATAGTTTGGCTTTTTTATTGTCAAGGCAATCTTTGTTATGGTAATAATGCCTTTTAATTCATTTTAACAGATTTTCCGAAATGTGTATTGGAAGATCGAGATCCTTATATTACAGATTATCCAATATTGTTTCAAACTGGATATAGAAACTTTGGCGTTTCATCAACTATCACACCAAAATATAATTAAGGAACAAAAATAGCAATATATATATATATATATATATATATATATATATATATATATATATATATATATATATATATATATATTTTTTTTTTTTTTTTTTGCTACTATTAATTGTCATTTCCATTATAAGATATTTATCCAGTACACCTATGTTAAATTGTTAATTGCCCAAATTTGGTCAAAGCTATCCTCAAAACCCTATAGAGAGGGAAAGCCCTTGGATACAATGGAATAACTGCCGAGATGATACTAGCCGGAAATGAAGTGACTCCCAGACCACTTTTAAGTTTATTTTGTAAAATGTGGCATGAAGAGCCAAAACCTGTTGGTGGAAATGTCAGAAAAGGAGTCCTGGCTGATTGCAATAATTACAGAGGCATTACACTTACATCTGTGGTTATGAGAATATA
>NC_090753.1:19190671-19193171 GCF_036898095.1 Palaemon carinicauda
ACAACCTTAGTGGGAAAAGCAAGATTCTATAAGCCCTAGGGTTCCAACAGGGAAATTAACCCAGTTAGGAAAGAAAACAAGGAAAAATAAGATATTTTTAGAAGTGTAACAACCTTAAAATAAATAATTTTTATTTAAACTTCAAAACCTTAGGAAACAAGAGAAAGGAAAATTAGATAAAACAGTGTGCCGAAGTGTACCCATATAGCAAGATATCTCTTCCTCAAGACAGTGAAAGACTATGGTACAGAAGCTATGGCACTACCCAAGACTAGACAACAAGAGATTGATATTGGGGTGTCCTTTTCCTAGAAGAGTCTCTTCTACCCTTACCAAGAGGGAAGAAGCCACTAATCAATTATAATGCAGTATTTAACGTCTACTCTGAAGAAGAATTGTTTGGTAATCTCAGTGCTGTTTGGTATATGAGGACAGATGAGAATCTATAAAGAATATGGCAGACTATTCGGTGGATTTGTAGGAAAAGGATAATGACACCGTAATTAGAGAAAAAGAGCCAATGTAGTATTGTCTGACCAGTTAAAGGACCCCATAACTCTCTAAAGGTAGTATTTCAATGGGTGGCCATTGCCTAGCCAACCTACAACGAATTTGTAAAGTTCAACAATCAGATTCTTCAGATTATCATTTTTTTTCTTTTCCCTTACTTTTATTTACACACCATTCCTGTCTCAGTAGGTTACTTTAAAGAGAGAATTGAAAATGAGGAAGGAGAATTGAAAGGAAGGCAAGGAAGGATAACTGAAAGAGTAGGTAACATTAAAGGGAATAGGATGATACGTGAGGGAAATTTCATAGAATTGAGTGAAGTATTAGTATGGATGTATACATGTAAGAAATAATATATACATCTACTTCTGTCCTACAGTACCACCCGTTTGTCACACGATCGTACATAGTAGCGACATTTCTCTTTTTTGTATATATTATCCTTTGTATCTTCGCTCTCCCCTTACGCTGACAGCAATTTTCATCAACCTGTCGGCTTTTCTTATTGTTAACTGTTAAGAGATCCGGTTGCTGGTTGGAGAAGAAATAACCTGTTGTATTTTGTGACCTCGTTGCCGGGACTTGGTGTGTATATAAACTCGATGTTCTGCAATAGTTACCCAGTTGCTTTCATCTCCCCTTTTGAGTCACAACCTAATTTTTGCCCCGTCATATTGGTGACCATGTAAGTCGACTCGCTTGACCCACCTTCCCCCCATCGCTGGTACTATGGCGAACTCCTCGGAAGTTGGCGCCGTCCCATTAAAATTTTTATCGTTCGCCAGCGGAGTAGCGTCTGCTTGGTTTCAGCGTGCAGAAGTCCAGTTCTGCATCAAGGGCATGACTCGCTCAACCACCAAATCAGATTATGTTCTGGAGGTGATACCAGAGGACACCTTCCCGGAAATCTCCGACTGGCTTTGTGAACAAGGAGACACCCCAATAGCGTATGACGCCCTCAAAACATAATATCAGCAGCAGTACTCACCGTTGCCAGCTGCCCATATAGCAAAGCTTTTTCAGCCCTCTCAACAACCATTGGGGGACCAAAGGGCTTCGCTCGACCTCAGGGAGATGACCAGTATCGCTTGCCTGAAGTCTGCCGCAGACAGCTCTCCTCATCAGGTGAACCTACTTCGTGCCCTTTGGGTATGCTGTTTACCCGAATCTGCATGCGCTGCCATACCCGATGCCGATAGTTTACCCATAAAGGACTTGATGACCAAAGCCGATGCCCTATGGCCAGCCACTTCACGACCTTCAAGACCTCCATCAACGCCCCTACTCCTGAGGAAGAGGACACATATTCAGCGTCAACCGAAGCTGAAGTGAATGCCGTGGGATATACACGCCTAACCCGTGACGTGCCGGAGCGGAGACAAAGCCTCCCATCACTCACTTTTACAGCCACTTACTGGCAACCATCGGCCACAGTTTTGCTACTACCACTCCAGATTCTGGGGTACCATGAAGAAATGTGCCAAGAATTGTCAGTGGCCCAAAAACGTGTTAGTAAACCATCACTTGTTTCAGTGACCTCCATTGTTTCTAATTGTTTCTTTTTACATGATGCAGGAACAGGCGTGCGATTTTTGGTAGACAAGGGTGCTTGTCATTCTCTTTTGCCAAGGGAACTCTTCAGGACACGACGTAGTCTGTCTAAGTCTCCCGACTTCCGCCTGGTAGCTGCCAACGGATCTGCGAGACCCACCTATAGTTATGAGAATCTCACATTATCGTTTGGAAACGATAAATTTAATTTGAAGGTTCTCGTTGCTGACGTCTCATTGCCAATCCTTGGTGCGGATTTCCTCTCTCATTTCCACCTTTTGGTCGATGTTGCCCACCGACGAATAGTCAACTCAAACTCGTACTTGTCGACAAATACTCAACCCGCCCGCTCCAGCCTCGCTCTCCACATCAGCGCACCCACGGATGCCTACACCGACCTTCTCACGTAGTACCCGGAAGTTTTCAGACCAGAACTTCG
>NC_090753.1:19203171-19235671 GCF_036898095.1 Palaemon carinicauda
AAGAAAAGTGTAGAACGATGTTCTGTATAAAATTCTGTCTGGAAGTGATATTCTAGCTCACAAATCATGTTACTGTACCTATACTTCGAGGAGTGGAAATAGCTAACAGGGAATAAAAACTCATGCAACAACTTACTCTGGTGTTTTCAAAAGGTTGTTGAAGTCTTAATGTGATGATTTTTTTTTTTAGCAAGACTGTCTGTTCCAAGGGAATGAGTGTAAGCTAAACGATAGTAAGAACCCACACAATTGGGTAAGGGTCAGACAGTTTATAACTTTAAGCACGGGTAGTAATTTCACGTTTAAGGAACCATTTGAGAACCTCTGTGATGAGAGACAGGACTATTAGGCTAATGAGGTAGCTGCTCGACTCTTTGGGGTCATGGATCTGCCTTCTTCTGATGCACAATATCATGGGCCTCATTATGATAAAGTTGGAGTTTTTTTTTTTTTTTTTTTTTTGTATCCTCGACATCCATGATTGCACCAGTTGAGGAGGATCTAATGTCCATGGTTACGAAAAGGGCTGAAAATATGACAGAGACCTGAACAACGACAAAACTCAACTCCATTAGCCTCGTTGCCTCGGGCACTGTGTCATTAAGACATTTTGTGTCCAGCATCCCAGCCTATTTTAGCAACAATCTGCTTCTACTCCACATTGAGGTTTATGAAAGCGTTATTGGATTCAAAGCTATCTTTGAACTGTTTATGGAAAGAAGAACAATAGCAGCATGGAATTAACGAGCTGTAAAAGCTGGTGAGGATGAATTGCAGCGAGGTCAGGTCAACAAATAGGCCTGGACACTACAACCTCAGTGACTATGGTCGTCACATGTTTATTGAGAGCACCAATGCAGCTCTTCTTAAACTGGTATGTAGCCATCACCAAGCCATCTCTAACGATTGTTCAGTGCATTCAGAAACATATTTGTGCCAGCAGACACTAAACTACAATCGGGCTTGCTGTAAAACTACAACATAAGCATGTCATTTCAGAGCTTATCAAGACTCTAAATGAGCATGGCACCACAAATACACGTGATGAAGTCCGAAAGTCTTTCGTCAAGTTTGTGTTGGACAACCATTCAGATTGCCACAAAAAAACTCGGCTTCAGTACAGAGATCGGCCCTATCTTCAGTGGGCCTGAATACTATGATTTTTCCTTCTCAAGCCCCAATGGGATGAGGACCACCTACGCCATGGTGATAGAATTCACCCAGCATCCGTTTGAATCATGTACACAGGAAACATAGGTGTGATGTAGCTTAATATCTCTCAAATCAAGAAACCTGAAGCGTTCTCTATGTGATTCACTAAGCAGTGTATACAACTGGAGCACTACACAGGGCCTTCCAAGGTGAACCTACCTATGCTTCTGACCTAAGCTATATCAACTGAAGAGTCGCAACCTCCGGCTATAGCAGTAATCTTCAGTCAGCAGTGAGATGCGGCATGGCTGTTGCAAGTACATGAGAAGGTCTGGCCATTTGTTTGGGCAGGTTTCAATGCTCAGCACGACCGATTGGTGGCAAGCTCAGCCCAAAAGTGTAAGACACTGGTCGTGTTTGGACCAATATTCAACTCACCACCAGCTCAACCTGACTGTATTAGATATAGTTGTATATCTCGAGATACCTCACAATAGTTTTGGGATGCAGTAAACCCACCTCACTGTCAACCTCAATCTCTATGAGACTGCATGTTTGATTCAATGAAATGACCATCTGCACAGGCAATGTCATAATTTACTCGGGTATGATACCACAGAGTAAAGCACCTACCTTATTTACCCCCTGGTTCTGTCTTTCGTCACAGATGTTCTTCAAGTGCTACTTGAAAGTGATTTCACTACCTTTATCTAAAGTTGAACACTGTATGACCCTTACCCACTTGCGTGCGCTCTTACTGTCTTTTGGCTTACACTCATTCCCACAGAACAGACAGTCTCGTTTGAAAAAAAAATCATCTCATTGAGACCTAAATAACCTTTTGGAAACACCTGCGTTAGTCGGTGCACGTTTTCTTTTTCCGCTTTCGTTCTTTCTACCCCTCAATGTATAGGTGCAACATCATGATTTGTAAGCTAGAGTATCACATCCAGACAGAGTTTTGTACAGATCATCGTGCTTCCCTTTGCTTGTAGCGATGATTTTTAACACAGCTACTGTTTTCAACGTTTTTAGAACTCCACTGGCGTTACACGGATTGCACAGGCACTTCTCCCCTTCAGTAGCCATGCTATAACGACTTCGATGGCCTGGGGGTGTTGCAAGACTGATGTTGTGAGACTGATCACGCTGGTTCATCACATTCTGAAATGAGGGAATTACGGTTTTAAAGCACTCATTGAAAAGTGTGGTGAGTTCATGTCTGTAATGGTGGAATTTTGCATGTTAAATGAACTCTGACCTATGGGTTAGAGGTAATTTAACATGCTCAGATACAAAAAAATACAAATGCAATCATCAAATGATACCCTGTACCTAGCTACACGCACACGTATGGCAAATACATGCACCTTCCTGCCCAATGCTATATAACCTGTCATGCAGAAATAGGTAAGCAACAAACCACATACAATCTGTTAATAGAGACAGTTTCGCCCAAATGTAGCTTATATTTGACCGTAGCCCTTTTTATTTGGTCTTGACATTAACACTATACCCCAAAAATAACACTAGAAATTTATTCCCGATTCCAGAAAACCGATGAAATGAGGTATTACACAAACCTCTATGTCATCGAGATTAAAAGTTGGATGAAATACAAGATGGCTGAGACAACCATCCTGGAATCTGAATAAAAGGCTGAATATTGCTCAAGTAGCAACCAAACTAATTTTGGTAGCCTAACCATATAAAATACATTCTCATATTTTTTTTTTTACAACAATTACCATTACAGGGTAAAATATCAAGGCAACTGAGCTACTGCGAATATTGACTCAAAGGTCCTCAGTTGAATTTCAAGTCCTCCCCACCTTGAGCTTTTCAATCAATACGTCTCCACTCACGCTTTATAGTCCTCAGTCATGTAAACCTGGATCTTCCAACTCTTCTGGTGTCTTGTGAAGCCCAGTTAAAAGTTTATTGAACTAATCTCTCTTGGAGAGTGCGAGGAGTATGCCCAAACCTTCTTCATCTACCACCCAACGTGATCACATCCACGTATAGCACTTGAGTAGTCTCTCATATAGTTTCATTTCATGCCCTGTCTTTCCATTTAACTTCCAATTTTTTTTCAAGAGCTTTGTTCTCAAATTTACAAAATCTGTTATATATTGTTTCATTGGCGTACCACACTTATGTCCATACAGTAACACCTATCTCACTAAACTGATATACAATCAGATTTTTATTTCAAATTTCAGACACTTTGGTTTCCAAATTTTACATTACCTTCCCATTGTCTGATTTTTTATGATGTTTTCATTAAACTCCAATTCTAAAGACGCTATATTAGATGTCTTAGTTCCTAGATATTAAAATGATTTCACCTTATTAACCCTTTCTCTTTCAAATGACATTTTATCCTCCATTGCATATCTCGCTCTCATCATCTCAGTCTTGCTTCTATTTATCTTGAACCCAAAATCATGTGATATTCCCTTTATTCTGGTTACCATGCTTTTTAAGTCCTGCAGTGTTTTGCTATTTTTTTTTAACAATTTGAATTACGATAAAGACTCTCTCTCTCTCTCTCTCTCTCTCTCTCTCTCTCTCTCTCTCTCTCTCTCTCTCTCTCTCTCTCTCTCTCTCCTTTGCATTTCATTTAAATATAAGACACGATCTCTTCCTTACAAAAGGCCGCGTTAGACATGAAGAAATTAGAAATGCTAATGACTCGTAATTCAATCAACTTTGCACTAATGAAGATGAATGGGATATTTCCTTTCATTATGGAAATTTTTCATCTTTTTTATCCGATTTCAGAAATGTATATATATATATATATATATATATATATATATATATATATATATATATATATATATATATATATATATATATGTATATATATACATATATATATATATATATATATATATATATATATATATATATATATATATATATATATATATATACACACACACACACATATATATATATATATATATATATATATATATATATATACACATATATATATATATATATATATATATATATATATATATATATATATATATATATATATATTATTTCTAAACATAATAACAATTTATTATTATTATTATTATCATTATTATTATTATTATTATTATTATTATTATTATTATTATTATTTTCATTATTATTACTATTATTATTATTATTATTATTATTATTATTATTATTATTATCAATATTATTATTATTATTATTATTATTATTATTATTATTATTATTATTATTATTATTTGCTAAGTTAAAACCATAATTGGAAAAGCATAATGCTATAATTCCAGTGAAAATATGAAACAAGTTAACAAATAAACTATAGGAGTGGAAATAACAATCAAAATTGTATATTTTAATATCATTAACGATATTAAATTACATCTATCATATATAAACGATAAAAAAAGAGGAAGAGGCACAATATAGCAATAGCGTTCCTAAGTGTACCCTCATGCAAGAGAACTCCTACCCAAGCCAGTGGAAGACCATGGTACACAGACTATGGCACTACCAAAGATTAGAGAGCAATCGTTTGATTCGGGAGTGTCTTTCTCCAAAATTAACTGCTTACCATAGCTAAAGATTCTCTTCTACACTTACCAAGAGGATGGTAGCTACTAAACAATTATAGCGCAGAAGTTTACCCCTGGAGTCAAGAAGAGGTGTTTAATCCGTTTCTTCAAAAAGGCCAATAAGTGGAACAAAAGAAAATTAAATAGGTCACTTATAACACCCATAGATTCTCTTCACATGGTTCAGTAAAATGAGAAAACGATTGGACACTGACAATCTATATATGAAGGCAGAAGGGTGTTGATTAAGTGTCTGAAAGGATTAGCCAAATATAATTCCAGAGAGATTGATCTTCATACTCTTTAGCCGATCACAGGATTGTCGACCTTTTATGTATATCTGATATCTGTGTCTGTGGGTTATTGTTTTCATAATAGGGATGAGAAGGGTGTTCTTCTCTATGTCAGTTTTCCATTGTCTGTCGACTAAGTTCCTTACGTGTACTTGATATATGACGGCCGATTCCAGAATTTTCCTCCTGAACAGACAGATATTTTTGAAAAGCAAAGATAACTTACTTCAGTTAATATGGAGCCACAAATCTCTAAGATTAACGAAAATTCCCGAGATTTCAAAGACATACCTAACAGATCTTTTACGTTCTGAAAATATTTAAGATAGAGAACAGGCCGTTTGGCCCTCAAACCTTTTTGGGAATCACTACATCATACTATATAAACTTTTGATTCTAATCTGCTATATATTCTGATTTTCATTAATAGACGTTGTTTCCTATTGCCTTACGATATGAAAAAAAGGTTCTCAGCTTCAATATTATCCTTTTTATTTCAAATGTCTTGTATATATAGGAGTTTTATCCAGTTTTACTCCATTTGTGTATGGAAGGTTTTTCCACCCACTGATTTTTTACTCCTGTATATGGAGAGTTTTTTTCTCATTTTTTAATTTCCCGTTTTTGTGTTATTTTTTTCACAATGATCATTTTCTCATTTTGTGTATCGAAGGTTTTTCCAAAGTAATCATCTCACCTTTTTCGAAATGGAAGGTTTTTTTTCCAACTGATCATTTACTCCTTTTGTGTATGGAATTTTTTTTCCCCCTGACCATTTCCTTATTTTGTATGAAGAAGGTTTTTTTATCCAATGACCATTTCATCATTTTGTGTATGGATATTTTTTCCCCAATGTTCATTTACTCCTTTTGAATATGAGAGGTTTTCTCCCCACTGATCATTTCCTCTTTTTGTGTAGGGTAGGTTTTTCCCCCCTCAGATAATTTTCTCCTTTCCTGTACGGAGGGCTTTTTCCAACTGACAATTTCCTCCTTCTGTGAAAGGAAAGTATTTTTCCCCCACAGAGCATTTCCTCTTTTCGTCTATGGACGGGTTTTTCCCACTGATCATTTGCTTCACTTTTTTGGGGGGAGGGGGGATATTTTTTTTTACCTATTGATTATATTCCCCTTTTTTCACATGGAACGTTTTTACCAATTAATTATTTTCTTTTATATGGAAAGTTTTTTACAAATTGATTGTTTATTCACTTTCATATTGAACTGGATCCAAGGTTTTTATTGAATTATTACTCATTTCATGGAATAGTAATGAAACATTACCTCCTTTTTTATGGAGTACTTTAGGCTATTAATTGGTTCTTCCAATTTTTGTGTTGATTTTTTAATGGGCTTTAGCATATATTTTGTGAATACAAAAAATATATATTTTTAATATCCGATTGAAAGGTAATATTTGAAAATTATGTCCCTTGTGTATTTTGAAAGTATCTTATATAGATTACATGATTCTTATATATTTGCTATAAATTTTAATCAATGTAGAGATTTCTGAAAATATACAAAAAAGGTTGAAGAAAATTCTTGATATTACATAAATTCAGAATTTTGGATAGGTTGAAATTGTCAATAAATATTCTCTATATTAAGCGTGAATCGCCTAGTTTAGAGACTTGCCTTTATATTTTCTGTTAACTGTAATCAAATGATTTAAATTTGTCTAAATGATATTTAAAACTATAGTGAAGACTTCACATTTATTATTTTCACAATCCATTTTGTAAATAGATTAGTGTCAAATATATTTGCTAATGACTCGTAATTCAATCAGCTTTACAATAATGAAGATTTCAGAAATTTATATATACATATATATGTGTATATATATATATATATATATATATATATATATATATATATATATATATATATATATATATATATATATATATATATATATATATACGTAAATATATAAATACATATAAATATATATATATATATATATATATATATATATATATATATATATATATATATATATATATATATATATACATATATATATATATATATATATATATATATATATATATATATATATATATATATATATTCAAATAAGACATATATATTAATACATTAAAGTCTGGATTCTTCTAACGATCTAGGGATCAGATCCCCAGGCGAAATCACTCAAAGACTACAGTATCAGACCTGCCGGGATTTGAACCCTGATCCTGGATACCTGTATGCCAGTGACCATGACACTGGCATACAAGTATCCTGGACCAGAGTTCAAATCCCGGCCGGTCTGATACCATAGTCTTTGAGAGATTTCCCCTGGGGCTCTGATCACGAGGTCGTTAATAAAATCCAGACTCTAATGTATTAATATATATAGCTTATTTGAAATATGAAAAACACGTTTGAATGTGCGAAAAAATTTATCATATATATATATATATATATATATATATATATATATATATATATATATATATATATATATATATATATATATATATATATATATATATATATATATATATATATATATATATATATATATATATATATATATATATATATATATATACATATATATCTATATATATAAATATATATATATATATATATATATATATATATATATATATATATATATATATGTATATATATATATATATATATATATTATATATATATATATATATATATATATATATATATATATATATATATATATATATTTATATATATATATATATATATATATATATATATATATATATATATATATATATACATATATATATATATATGTCTTAATTCATGTATATCTGTGCGTATTTTATACCAAGGTAAATGAACTCAATATTCATGAGTATTCCACCAAAACCTATGTGTAAGCATGTATTGCAAACTTGCATTTTGAGAACAAAGGCAGTAGTAAATTGCCGGTGAGCACTCAAGTTGATAAGTCCCTCACCTGAGAGGGTAGATTGTGTATTGTGTACTTAAAACGAAACTTTTGTAAATGGAGAAAACCCATATGACGACGTCTCATTATCCATCTGCAAGGGACATATTGGTGTCAGGGGTAAACAAATACGTCTGTTTATGTATGGTGTGAGTGAAGTTGTTCTTTGAGCCGGTGAAATAAAAGTTCAAGATGCCGAGATACACAAGGACTAACATAGCAGACACTGCTATTGAAGGAGATGAGATTGATGGAACAGTGGGATATAGCGTTCCCGATGAAGAATATAGACAGGAAATTGGAATGCAAGAATTGGAAAATAAGTTAGAACAGTTGGAAGAGCTAATTAACAGATTGGTGGTTGAACGAGAAAAGGAGTGGAGTGTAAGCACAGCATATCCGACATACATAAACGAAGTTCAAGCTCACACAAGTGAAAGTACACATGCACAGCCGAGTGAAGATACGCAAATTGTAGTTTGAAAGTTGCCAGAACTCCAGGCAAGTGTTAGGCCTTTCAATGATCAACGACCTTAAGAAGGGTTTCCATTAATTGATGTGTTTTTGAGAGACTTTGAAGTAGCCACATATAGGTGGTTGGAAAGAGAAAAAGCCATTCAAATAATTAGATTGCTTAAAAGTGCTCCGCCAATGGAGGTAATGTGTTGCCCACGAGAAAGTTTAAGAAGTTATACTGAAATAAAAGGATGTTTAATTGAGAAGTATGCCTTGCCTAATGCGAGAAAGGGAGGCCTAAAAGAAAATTACAAACCCAAAATACGGGAAGGTGATTTCGTTCTTAGTTTTGCAACTTGCAATTTTAGGGATTACGATTCGTTTGCTACCCGGAGTGCCAATCTCCCACAAGGTGATAAAAAGGCGATTGCCCGTAAGCATATTCTCAGATTAGTAAACCCGTATTTATGTGGTTATTTGTTCGATGATAATCGCTCGTTAGCAGACGTAGTGAGTGTGATACAAAAGGACTGGAATAAGGGGGCAGCCATGAGAGGAAGTCGACCCCTGAAGAGTGGTAAGGGGGAATGCAGCCAGCAGATTAGCAGAGTCTTCAGATGTTGGCACTGTGGGGGAGAGGGCCAATGGCGACTGGAGTGCCCCATCCAAGGATCGCCCGCTGTTACACTTGTCAGGCCTACGGTCATTAATCTTCAGAGTGCCGTGGGGCACGCACACCTCCCCCCGCTCAACGTCCCAGGAAAAGCGAACAGAGGAAAGGGGAGACGAGGGAGTTCGATGACCCCCTCCCGCCCCCCTCATGACATCACAAGCAGTAGCCGATGAAGCAGTGACAGAGCAGGCACTGGGACCTCCATCTGTACCCCTAACCTCACCCCCGCAGCACTAGGAAGAGGACCGGGGGCCAGCGGCATGGCAGCTGAGGTCGTAATGGCCGGCTGGGAATGTTAGAAGTTAGCATCGACCTGCAAGATAAATCCATCGGAGCGCTGATTGACACGTGATCCAGTGTTTCATTGATTGAAAATAAATTTTCCTCAAATCCACTACAGCCAGCGGCATCCATTGTTCTTGACACGCCAGAAGGAAATAAACGACACATAAAACCTACATCAATTGTCAAGTTTAAGGTGGTGTGTCTACACATGATTTTTTTGTCTTACCCACTTGGGAATTCCAGGAATTGAGGCTATCCTAGGAATAGACTTCATATCTAATAATCAAATTTGTATTTTCGGGGAAAAGATACAATAACAATAAAAGCAGGAGAGTAAATTTTGCCAATAGAATGTCATGAGACAGTAAGTGCATGTGTTAGCTCGGAGAGACATTTAAGTAGGGTAACAGCTGTACCTGAGAGAGGAGAAGTGTTGTCCCCCCAGACCCTTACGAGCATATCTGTGACCCCATGTCGCCATCATGCGGAAGGACCCAAGGTAGTTATTGAACCCCATGACAATTGGGCCCATATGATATTAGAGGGCTTGACAGAAATTAAAGAGAACAGAGCTGATATAACAATAGTTAATTTGTCAAATAAAAGAGTTGTTTTTAGGAAGTGATTCGCAGTGTGAATTACAGTTATGTGAAATTGCTTATAATGGGATGTTGGGAGCCACAACTCCAGCCCGCACAGACGAAAACACTCAGAATTTGATTATGCAAGCGCAAAAATTATGACCCTCAGAATATCAGTCTGTAGTTAGTGACTTGTCAATAATTATTCCGATGTAAATGCAATTGGAGATGAGTCACCCGGGAGGATTGATCGATTTCCCTTTAGCATTGAAACTGGGCAGCCTTATAAGGTACCCATTCATTTCCAGGGAGAGATAGAAGAAAATAATAAATTAAGGAAATAAGGGATAATAGAGGACAGCGAATCCCCCTTGGCTTCTCCAGTTGTAGCTGTTAGGAAAAAGGATGGCTCGGTAAGATTGTGTGTTGATTATAGGAAATTGAATGCAGTCACTAAGAATAATGCATCCCCATTGCCCTCAATCGAAGAATTACTTGTGAAAGTACGGGATAGCAAATTTTTTACAACTTTTGATTTAAAATCTGGATACTATCAAATATCCATTCCGGAAGACAGTAAATGTAAAACGGCATTTATAGCTAACGATCAATTATTTCAGTTTAATTTTCTTCCTTTCGGTGTTGAAAATGCTCCAATTCATTTTTCTAAAGTAATGATGGTGGTTTTGTCGCCTTTAATTGGCCATAATGCTCTTGTTTATTTAGATGATATCATAATTACAGGGAAAACGGCAGAACATGATAATATTTGTAAAGTTTTAGAAGCATTGCAACGTAATGGTATGAAAATAAATTTGTCAAAGCGCAAATTATTCTGTAAACACGTTGAATTTTTAGGTTTTATAATAACCACAGAAGGTATCCAACCCTGCTAAAGTAAAGTAGCGGCTATTACAGATTTCCCCAGGCCCCGTAACTCTAAGGAAGTAGCTGGGTTCCTTGGGCTCGCTGGGCATTACCGTAAATTCATAAGAGGTTTTGGAGAGATAGAGACACCCATAAATGCTTTAAAGAAACAAAAGTAATAAATTGGGGAGAGGGAGAAGAAAGAGATTTTAACCATTTGAAAGCTGCCTTAACTAGCAATGAATTACTCGCATATCCTAGATTTGATCGCCCGTTTTTAGTGACAGCAGATGCGAGTAGAGTAGCTATTGGTGGCGTAGTTTCTCAACGAGATGATAGAGTCAGAGAGAGACCAATTTGTTTTGCTTCCCGGGCGTTAAAAGGGACAGAAAATAGATATAGTACATTCAGTCGAGAGGCTTTGGCTATTCTTTGGGTTCTAGAAAGACACCGGTTCTTTTTATTAAGTCAGCCGATTGAGTTGCAAAGTGACTATCGCCCCTTACGTGATTTGTATTATAAAAATGATATGACCTCTCATCAAGCAAGATGGAATGAGAGATTGTTAGAGTTTAATATAAAGGGTTTTCACCACATAGAAAGTAAAGCAAACAAGGCAGCTGATGCTCTCTCTAGAGCTGCAGTAACAAGAGTAACAACTAGGGCCCAAAAGAGGAACGAAGAACGTAACCAAAATGTTGAAGACCCCCATCAAAATAGAGAGACTAGAAAACGGGATGAAAATTCTTCACGATGGGCATTCAGAAAATTTGAGAGAGAGAGAGAGAGAGAGAGAGGGAGAGAGGGAGAGAGAGAGAGAGATATTAACGGAGAAGGGGAATATATGGGGATGACCGAGGACATGACCAGGCATGTCCAGAATGAATGCCCTGATGATGCCGGTTCGATTCACTTGGGAGGTTGGGACATAAAAGAGGTCCGAGAGGAACAGAAAAAAAGAGAAATGGATGGAAAGAGTGTGAGCAGTGATTAAAGGGAAATTGGAGAGTTAACCGTTATTTCTGAATTTGGCCCGTGAGAATTTTTTTATTGAAAATGATGTCTTATATTATGCTTACGAGAAGAGGGGAGGGGAATTTTGTGTACAGGTAGTTCTTCCTCCCTCTTTAATTAAACAAGCCATCAGCATTGTATATGCAATGAATCCTTCATTTGATTAGTAATGAAAAATTATATAGAGTATTATATAAAAGGTTGTCATGCTTGTAACTGTTTCAAAGGTCATGAAAACACTATACCAGAACCCAAAAAGTGGCCGGTTGTTCCCATTAAATTTTATAGAGTGCATATGGATGTAGTAGGACCATTTTCTACTGGGTTAACACAACATAAGTATATATGTGTATTTGTGGATGCATTTACTTGTTATACTCATACTTACACAATGTTGGATAAATCTACAAATTCATTTGCCAAGGTGCTGTGCTCTTTCATTACTAGGTTTGGTTGTCCGAAAATTTTCATAAGTTATAATGGTCTTGAGTTTATAAATAAGGTGGTGAAATCGGTCACGGACTTGATTAAAAGTGAACACTTTTCAGTGACCGCATATAGGCTTTCAGCAAATGGCTTAGTAGACTCGCATAATAGGGAAGTAGTGTGAATTTTGCGTTACTTAGTGGCTGATGACCCTCTTTATTGGCACGACGCGCTTCCTACAGCTTAGCTAGCTTTGAACATTGCATTTATTGCTTCACTCAGGGACACGCTTTTCTTTTTATTGTATGGACAGGATCCTGTGTTACCATATACGGTATTCATTATTTCCCAACAATTGCCAAGTTATTCAACTGAGCAATACCGTGTTTATTTATTAAATTCATTGAGGAGAGTAATGAACAGCACTGAAGGGTTTTTGAAAAGAGCTATTGAAAATCACAGCTCAAAGTATAATGGTCGCTATAAAACCGCATCGGTAAAAGTATTTGTGGGCAATTGTGTGTATTTGAAACGATTACAACCTAGGAAACACAGATTACAGCTAGCGTATTTGGGTCCGTACCGAGTAAAGATGGTTAAGTCTAACACAGTTGAGATACAAAGCATTGCTAATGGCGCAGTGTCTGAACATCATGAGGAACACATACATGTGGTGCCTGAAGAGGCAGTTTTCAAAAGTGTTCCTTCTTACCCCTGCATACGTGATATCCCTCGAGTTGATGAGTAGAATTTTTTTTTCTTTGCTGTTGTTGTTGTTTGAACAGACCTTATTTCTCCTTTCGACGTGTCTTAAATAATCGTAATGATAACAATGCGTTAAGTTGATGCTAAATTTATACGTAAAATGTTGTGGTAATTTTGCTGAGTTTGGAAATACATATAACATTGTTGAGTGAGCCTGAAAACAATCAGAGGTTAAATAGGTCAAGTGAGATCCGTCAGGCGGATGCTGTATTATTGATGTATTTATATGATTCCTGGTTGCTGTGGCTGGGGCAGTTCCTGATTGGCAAGTGGCTACGGGATTAAAGTTCAGCCTTGAGGATAGGCGGTGTTAGAGAATGGGTAGATGTGAATACCTTATACTTAATGCTATATGAGAAGGGTGAGAAGATGAACGATTTTCTCGGAAAACCGCTAGTGGCCACCGGCTGAAAATTGCAATTGCAAGTGTTGTAGTGATTTAAATAAATGGTGAAACGGTGGTAGTGAGATTTGTTGCGAAACTGTGCCGTAAACCCGGATAAGTAAAATCGAGGGATAAAGGAGTATCTATTCCTACCCCTGTCCCGCCCAAGAAGCCCTTATTGCCCGCAACCAGAGGGAGGTTATTGCTGAGTTTATATAAACCTGATGTTATGATTTCTTTTTTTACCTATAATATTATGTGTTTTGGTTGCAGAGGTCTTAAGAAGAAATGAGTGGAATTATCTATATTGCATTTTTACATGCAACATTTCATTTTTTTTATTTTTTTGTGGAAGATGTGTTGTTTTTGGGTGATTTATATATATATATATACATATATATATATATATATATATATATATATATATATATATATATATATATATATATATATATATATATATATATATATATATATATATATATATATATAGTACAGGCCATGCCTATTCCGGGTTGAAGTGTCCTCCATATATACTTGACCAGCGAGGGCGAGTGCGCACCTCCTCCCGGAGTGAGGAGCCTTTTTTTTGGGGGGGGGGGGGGTTAATGTCCAAATTCATGTACATGCGTGTATGTTTTATGGCAAGGTAAATGAACTTAATAATCTTGAGTATTCCACAAAAACCTATGTGTCTGCTTATTTTGCAAACCTTGCATTTTGAGAACGAAGGCAGTAGATAGTTGCCGGTGAGCACTTGAGTTGATAAGTCCCTCACCTGAGAGGGTAGATTGTGTATTGTGTATTTATGAAAGGAGATCTTGTAATAAATGAAGAAAACTCACATGGTGACGTCTCATTATCTGTCTGCACGGGTCATATATATATATATATATATATATATATATATATATATATATATATATATATATATATATATATATATATATATATCAAAATGAAGTGATAGCAAACTATCCAAATACATCTTTAATCATGAAAGAAAAATTTAACAATATATACTATTCAATGTAAGAAGAAATTAATTAGTAGATAATGGAAGAAGGCAACGTAGTTTTGAACGAATTTTTTATTCTTCTTCACGCTTTCAATTCATAATTAATTGGTTATTGGGAGTCAACTCTCTCTCTCTCTCTCTTTCTCTCTCTCTCTCTCTCTCTCTCTCTCTCTCTCTCTCTCTCTCTCTCTCTCTCTCTCTCTCTCCCCTCTGGGAATGAATCATGCAGATTTGTTTCCATTAATCACATTCCTTTATTGTATTGTTGCAATTATTTTCTCCCTCTTTTCTTATTCACTTAATTAACTCTATTCCGAAGGTCATTATTGATATCATTACTTCCGCAAAGGAGGTTTTTAGATGATCTTAGTTTATATGTTTGCATCTCTGTCAGCAGTATATTCATTCGAAGTCAACATATTAAGAAAAAGTTTGACACTTCATTGGAGGTGGACTGAAATCTCTGATCGCTCATACTTAAATATTATTATTATTATTATTATTATTATTATTATTATTATTATTATTATTATTATTATTATTATTATTATTATTATTATTCTCCAGTCTTTGATCGCTAATAACTAAGGATATCTTAAAGCGTTTGCTTTTAATCTTGAGCACCGGTATGACCCATATTGTGGGAGTACAAATAAAAAAAATCGTGCTAGTGCATATACTGCCCCCTATGCACAAAGCAAAATTATTTGAAACGATTGCTCCTCATGATCTTAATAACCGTTCTATCAATTACTTTCAAAATTTTGAGCCAGTTTTTATATGGTAATTTCTAAGATATCAATATATAAGAATGGTTGCTCCGCATATCAACTGTTGTGGCCCAAGATTTTATAGCTTCCTGATTTTACAATTATGGTTGTAGCTTTGCATGTAATCATGATACTAATAACATTGTAAGAAATGCTATATCCGAGACTACTTGGCTGATTTCAACAAACTTTTGTGGAAATTTAGGGGGTAATGGTGAAACATAAACTGTGTAGTATTATTGACCTTGACATTGACCTCAAGGTCACGATGATGTGGTTTGCGGAGTGGCCAGAGGTAGCACCCAAACTGCCTAGTGTCCGAATACCGACCACACTCCATCGTTCACGACACAAAAAGTGAAAACGGTGGAATACCCAAAAATCTAGAAAACAGGTCAAGAGAACGGAGTACTGGGCACCATCCCTTGATTTATACTGTGCAAGGGGGACACAGCTAAAAATATAATTGTGTTATATTCTTCAGATATAAGCCTTTTTCACGTTATTTAAGAAAAAAATGGAAAATAAATGATACTAAGAAAAAAAAACATGTGCTGAAAAGGGGAAAAAATGGTGTAAGGTTCTAGAATGGAAAGCATTCTTAAGAAAAACATGAAAAATATTTATTATTCTAGGCTTTTTTTTTCAGAATAAAGCCCTATCTGGTTTGTGATGGAAATTTTCTAATTGGTAACATCAAGACAGTGCCTTTGTGTTTAATGTAGATATTTTCAAGAGAAAGTTCCTAGCACTATGCTACAAACATCTACATGTTATAGTACAAAATAAATGCCATCATATGTAATGCCTGGGTGGTCCAACTATCTTAACAAACAACTCTTCTCCTACACTAAGCATCCCGACACAAAAAATGCTTTCAGCATCCAACTCCGGCAGCTACAATCATGGTCAGTCACTCACAAAAAAATATCTCACTATGAGTCCTTTTTCAGGATAAAGCCGTATCTGGTTTATGATGAAAATTTTCTGATTGTTAACATCAAGACTGAGCCTTTCTGCCTCAAGTTGATATTATCTAGAGAAAGTTCCAGGCTTATAGCAGGAAAAATTTCAAGCTTAAAGGAGAACCCCGCAACACTTTGGTTCATAATCTGCATGAACAGTCAACCGGGCTTGGAAATTGACAACATTTGAAAGTTATGCTGCCACTGAAAACTTTTCTATGCCACTTTATGTTTAGCTTCTAGTTTCCACTTCAAACCCTACAGGGAGAAGGTCGTGCTACAAAAGAAAAAAAAAAGATATGTAATTAGACAAAGTTGAAGGACCAAAAATCTAGCAGACTACAAATATAATATAATGAAAAAAAGGAAAAATAATTTGTACTGTCTCTTAACTATACTCATAATTTTTCGTAATGCCACCCCCCCCCCCCCCCCACCACCACTAGATCATTGGTCCACTCAACATTGCCTCACGACTAGCAAGAACGCCCTACATCAACTTCATACATTCAATTGAATAACTTTTACCATACACAAATTCAATAAAAAGGTTGGATGATCAATTAAAAAGATTTAATTCATTATCCGTCCCTTCGGCTACTTTTCAAGTTACGTATACTACTAGGTACATTATTTAAAAGCTTCACGATTCAACAAAATACCATAAGAGTTAATGATAAAATATCAGACACAATGAAGATACAGTACTTAAAATAAAAAAATTAGATTATCATCATTTCCTCCAAATAATACTTCAATAACAGACAATGTAAAAAATGTCATTATTCATAGGAAACATCTCCGAATTACAGGTATCCAGTCATGAATTATCAAGAAAATAATTACATTCATTACAGTCCAAAATCAATTTAAAAGAATAAAAAACTAATTAATTTTGGACTACAGGTATTACAGGATAACAAAAATATATTAAATCTAATATAACGGTTACGGTCAAGGTCAATTTACAGTACAACAATTTTTGCAACGATTACCGTTAATAAAAAAAAATTTCCCCACACAATGGTTCCCATTCTACAGCCTTTCAACTACCACAATGTGGGAATCAAAACATGACTAATAAAAAAAGAAATTGTAATTTCTATCGAAACTTCCTATGAAAACTGTTCAAAGAATTATTCACTGGGAGATTTAAAGCTCTTCTTCTGAGTCTCAAAAGTCTGTCTCGGGACATGAGCAGGGATTCAGCAATCTGCTAGCGAGCCATATTAATTTCTCGCAGGACCAGAGACAGGCTAAGCAGGCGACTCTCCAAGTATAAGCTGGGTGTCTTTAATCGATCAATAACCTCGCATAACAGTTGGTATTTGTGGGTGATCGACATCCTTTGAGGTAAACCAAAGACAGAATCCATAGAAAAGTTAGGCGATAACTCAGGCCAAAGATGTGTTTCGGGTGACCCAAACAGTGTTGTAACGTTCAGGTTAGATACACCTGACTGTGCCACTTCAGCATTGAGCTCTGAGCAGTGTCTTAATCAACCGTCAGAATGTCGGAAAGGGTTCAAATTTTGAGGTGACTCAGGAATGGATGATGGTTCCCTCTGAAGTATTCGTCTGGTCAGTGAGACGAGTTCTCCACTCCAGGACTCGAGGCTGAACTAAAGGTAGGTCAGGAACAGGATCTTTTGACTTAGTCCATGGGGGATTAAATCCACTAGAGGTGGAATCTTCAGGCGACAGTCGGTCGTCACAATCGGGCGGCAAAAAGCCGAGAAAGTCTTAATCAGGATAAAGAGACAGTGCCAATTCAGAAAAAGGGCTTTCTAAAGTAGCAGGTCTTGGCCAATCAGGACTGGGACTCTTGGAGCCAATAGAAAGTAGTTCCAATATTGGAATACTAGAAACTTCCCAGAAATCCCAAATCCCTAGAGGATGAACAATACCTTCCTCTCGGAAAGAGGAAGCTACGAATTGGGGCGTTGGAAATTCAGGCAAAGGAGAGAGAACCACCGATTTCGGAGACAAAATTGGGATTTCACACATTTCAGTTGGGCTGTTCTCCCACAGTTGGAGGACCAAATGATCTTGAAACGATTTACGCTTTAATGCAGGAGTTTCATCACAATTTTCTGGAGGATATAACCAAGCATTCAGTGCTTTTATCTCTCATAAGTCCCAGATGGCTTAAAAATAGGCTTAGGCTGAGTAATAGCTCTAGTAGGCTGGTGACTTTTCCTCTGTCGTAGGGACTTGTATCAATCTTGGGACAAAAGGTAGAATGCAACAACTGCAGCCACTCCATAGAAGTCGCCATCACTATTAAAACCAGAACTCTCAGAGACTTCTGAGGAAGTTGAACAATCATGCACGAGTCCTGGACTATTTCGAGTCACTGTTACAGGATCAGGACCCTTTGGATACCAGAGAAATTGCCTCCTAAGATAAACTGGAGGTTCAAACTAGGCCTTCAACTGGAAATAGTGAGCTATTACCAGTTCACCATCAGGCAGTCTCTGCAGCTCATAGGTGACCTTATTCTGGTCTACCTTTGTAACACGAAATAACCCCTCAAACCTGGGGATAAGCAGGTTCGTCAGAAGGTGTCCCAACAGGTTCACATTCTTAAGCACAAGAGAACTCCCTTTTAACGTTTTTACTGAGGATGTCCTTCAGCCCATGGGTCTCTCGTTTCTACTGACAGCAGTGGGGTACTATCAGCATCGTGAGCGCCCTTCAGTATGTTCTCAGCTGAAGTACAGCCAATCCCAGTGTGGTGAGAATGGTTGTAGCGGAGAACTGCTGGGGATAAGTACTGGTCCCATTTTTGAGATTCCCCAGAAATCACCCTCAGTTACCTACCAATGGTACGATTCACCTGATCCACTGCACCATTACTAGAGGGTTTATAAGAAGGTGTTTTCATATGTAAAATATTTTACCTCCCAACAACTCAGTAAATTCCTGGGAAATAAACTCAAGGCCATTATCAGTCAATATCCGGACAGGAACACGAGGAATAACAGGATAAACTCGGACTTCTAGCACCTGGCATATCGCATAGCTCTTCTTATTCCCTATGGGTAGAGCCGTCACCCACTTGGAATAATGGTCGACTACCATCAGACACTCAATAAAACCAGTACTGGTAGTTGGGAGACTCACAAGGTCCATCGCAACCAATTCCAAAGAAGAAGAGGTGACAATTTTCAAGGTCGGCAGAGCAACCACCTCCCTTGAAACCTTATAAGTCTGACATTCCTAACAAATCCGGCACATATCTCTGATTACATTAATCAAAGATCTGTGCCAGACGAGTCACTCGGAGCATTACAATCATTTTTCCGATCCCCCAGTGAGCATTCTGGAGATGTCTCGGCAACTAGGTCAATCAGGACATTGAAGGTATCCACGAACCTGGTCAAGGGTTGTAAAGTATTTGACCCCTTGCAGTCCAAATACGGAATGGGCCATGTTAGGCATCGGGAACTTGTCAGACACAGTCACCTTATTCAGTCTACGATAGTCCACACACAACTGTATCCTATTGTCCCTTTTTGGGTCTGGAACAATGTGTGAAGACCTAGGAGAGATGCTGAGTTCAATAATACCCAGTTCATACAACTCCTTGCACTGTTTCTCGATGGCGTCAGCGACGGGTTTGGCAAACCGTCGAACCCTCTGATAAATGGGCGTCTCGTCACACAGGTGGAGGAGTATTGGTGTGCTTGAGCACTCATTCACATCATTATCACCAGTACTGATGACCGGAAGATGACGTCGAAGCATTTGACAACACTGGTACCTCTGAGAAAAGTCCAGTTCGTTGGAGATAAACAGATTGTCTATCTCTTCCAATATGCTCAGTTCAGGAGTCATGTCACACTCCTGTGCTATCAGACAGGATAGAGGAGCATCCACCATTGCCATGGTGAACACCTTCCCCAAGAGATCATCCTTCTTGATCTTGGCAGTTTCTTCAGATGAACCCTTGAATAAAACTGAGGCTTTTCCATCTTTCAGTTGGAGGATGCGAGGGATTGCTGTAACTTTCCTTGGCAGACCGGGGGTTATGATGTTGCCATCATAATACATTTACGCCAAACAGTTGGTCGGACAAGCAGGGCACCCAAAAGTGGTGTCAAGTCCCTTAAGAAAGTTTACAGCACCCAGAACAGGTACTGGCTCTGAGGCTGCCGCTGGAATACTAGGAGCACGCACCCTAACACTCACACCCTCCTTCGATGTAGCTCCATCTTCTACATCAAAGGCCTGATGTTTAAAGCCCTCTGATTCTCCTCAGTTCTTGATTTCCTGGGCTTTGCTCTCTTGCTCTACTTCTTCTTCTCCACAGTCCGAGAAGGAGCACTGGACTCGCTCCCACTTTGGCTCTCCTGGCTACTGGTTGATCCATAATAGGACGACGGGATCAAAGTAGCACTCACCGGAACTGCTCTCTACCTTGAAGGAGTCTGGACAGAGATGGTGTCCCTCCCAGGGCTGTGGGCATTAATTGTCTTCTGGATGGGTAATCTGCTTACAGGTGGAACCTGTTGTCCACATTGTGCGACATGATGGTTGGACGAACCACAGCGTAGGCATAGGTAGAGGCGTTTGCGACACTCGTCTTTATATATATGGTACAATGATGTCTGGCACCATATGCAGTACATTTTTGGAACTGGGTAGACCTATCCGGGGTGTGCGATGGTGGCAGGCGCACTTCCACAGGTGCGGGTTCGGGGACTAGTCGAGGAGGAGTGCGTGAATACGCTCTGTCAGGTCCAGGCGAACGGCTGGGGGCAGCCTTGGCAACCCTGTCGGCGTACAAGCCTGACCAAATCCTCTGCCATCTGGCTTTGCTGACGGGATGCCTCGTCGAGAACACTCAACAGGTGTAGAACATCCTGCCAAGTGGCCTGACGGCCAGCGGAGACATTAATGGTGACCAGAGACTGTTCCAACCAACTCGCAGCTCGGCTCGGAACAGTTCTGAGTAGCTTCCACCTAAGCTCCCCTCTGTCTAAACTACGGCGAGGATAGGCCGACCTGTACAGGGAGGCCAACCGGACGGCGTAAGAAATCAGCAGTTTGCCCTCGCCACAGGTGGCACAGTTGAAATGGACCTTCCTACACTCATCACATCTCACTCAGGCTTCTCGGTACCAGTTGAGGAGGTGTTCCTTCCTGTTGTGGTATAAGATCTCGGGACCATATATTGCCGAGAACGCCTCATGGATTTCCCCCTTTAGAAATCTTCCAAGCTCAACGGTCCACAGGCCAGAGCTCCCTGCGGTATATTTACTCGTACATTAGGCCTCAAAATCATCACAAATCGGGCAAAGCTATGGCCAGTTTCTAGATGGAAGATTCCAGGCTTGGGGTTCCCCCTGGAGTCAAGGACCTTGAGCAGATCAGATAGTCTGCATTCTGTCTGGAGGGACTGGACATGGTCGATGAAGATAGGGTCGTCTGAGCTTAACCTGAGATAGGAGCTGGAAGAGTCACCAGAAGTCTTTCTACCAGAATCTTCGTTGGTGGACTCCTGGACATAGTCAAATTTCAGGTAATGCTGGTCTGGCCTTTACATTGGCCTGGCGTCTCCTCTTTGGAATGGCCCCTGTCTGGGCAGGAACAGTCTCAGCAGTAGCTGCTGGAGCCTTTTTTGGCCTACTGGCCTCAGCAGCATTGTCCAGGAACTGCTCCCCTAGTCTACTGGCTGCAGTCTCTGGTGGATTAACGGGGTTAGTTGCCGAAACAGGCGAGGAAGTAGGTGGTTCACTCAGAGCACGAGACTCCCAGAAGCCTAGTACAGGGGGGAAGTAACTGTGAGAACCCTGTAGGGGGCTGGAGACCTCCATTCACTGGCTCTGCTCCAGTTACTGGGATTGCCAGACCAATGATATTTGGCCGAGCTGGGGACATAGAAGGAACACTGGTGATCATTGTGGTTGTGACCCCAGTGGCAACGTGGCACGTTGGTGACGGCTCAACGTTCTTCAGGGCCGCCACTTGGAGTATTAGGGACTTGACCTGAGTTGCCAGATTGCTAACAATTTTGACAAGACTCTCGACATCCCGGATCAGGCTCTTCTTAGCCTTTAGGCATTTACTCGATGACGATGCCATAACTAAAGGTTGGTGTTTCCCTGGTCCGGGCAACAAAAGTTATGTAGTGGTTTGCGGACTGTGGCCAGAGGTAGCAACCGAACTGCCTAGTGTCCGAATACCAACCACACTCCAACGTTCAAAACACAAAAAGGTAGAACGGTGGAATACCCAAAAATCTAGGTAACAGGTCAAGAGAACGGAGCACTGGGCACCACTCCTTGATTTATACTGGGCAAGGGGACCCAGATGGAAATATAATTGAGTTTTACTCGTCAGATATAAGCAATTTTCAGGTTATTCAAGAAACAAAACAAAAATGGAAAAAACAATGATACTAAGGGAAAACAAAAAACACAGTGGCTAAGAAGGGGACAAAATGGTTTAAGGTTCTGGATTGAAATGCTTTCTTCATAAAAACAAGAAAAATATTTATTACTCTGAGACCTTTTTCAGGATAAAACCCTATCTGGTTTGTGATGGATATTTTCTAATTGTTAACATCAAGACAGAGCCTTTCTGTTTAATGTAGATATTATCAAGAGAAAGCCCATAACACTATGCTACAAACATCTACAAAATTAATGTCATCATGAAAAACCATTTATACTTTCTCTTAACTATTCTTTTAATTTTTTTCACGAGACGATTGTTTTCTTAAACCTCTAAATCTACGGTGCTATCCAGCCTGATCTCACATTTTGAACCTTAAAGCTAGGGGTTAGGTGACCTTCCAAGGAAACATAGATAGTAAAACTCTGGTTACTTTGTTAAAAAGTATGGTATATGTCCCTTTAAAGGCCCCTATCAATGATATACTATTTCCAACCTTACTAATGTTTCAATACCTCTAAAGAAAATTATTTGCAAATTCTTTGTGGATATTTGTCGAAGAATTGCTTCTGCAATTCTAAAGTTTTCTGTTATTATTATTATTATTATTATTATTATTATTATTATTATTATTATTATTATTATTATTATTATTATTATTCAATAGTAGGTTCATTCATAATAAACATATGGGAAAAAAGTAAAGCCTTGCCTGGAGACCTGGATAAAATTCTGATAATTTCCATTAGCGGGATTTTAAATGTATGAATGATCTATCTTTAGGTTATTATTATTATTATTATCATTATTATTATTATTATTATTATTATTATTATTATTATTATTATTATTATTATTATTAGTGCTGTGGCTATTGTGATTTTTTTGCTGCCCTAATTGGTGTTGTTTTAATATCGATGGTAGTAGCAGAAGAAGTATTAGTAATGTAATAATAGTAATATACTAATCCACATGTAACAATTAAATTCTGTAATCCTCTTGACCGCTTTCAGTAATAATAGTTAGACTTATTTACAGCAGAATATCACGTAATCTGGCCGTTCCTCTTTCATGGCTTTTAAGCTGAGTGGAAATACTGGGTTTCCCTTGAAGATTTCAAAACTCAGGCAAACTCCAAAAGGGAAATACGAGAAAAATAAACCTTGGATTTAAGTTACGCAGTCTGCATAGTTATGGCGAACATCTCTGGTAGATTTTGCTTAATCCTGGTTTGAAATTCATTATTTCTCTCAGAGAGAGAGAGAGAGAGAGAGAGAGAGAGAGAGAGAGAGAGAGAGAGAGAGAGAGAGAGAGAGAGAGAGAATACAAGGATTTCTGATATCTGAAAGACTTTTTGTCCATCTGCTGAGACTGCATTTGCTTTTTGGTGGAACAAATTAGTTTAAGCCTTTAGAAAGTACGGTCTTGTCTAACTTATTCTAGAACTCGTTTACCGTGTTACTACTTATTACATACGCTGGAAGACTATTCCAAGAATGTGTCATTTTGTATGTAAACCAGTTTCAATATTGAGTTTTTTTGTATGTTTTCAAATCTAGTTTGTATCCGTTACATTTGGGCTGATTTGTGTTAAACATAAAGAGGTTTTGTATCCCCTTAGAAGTCGAGTTTTGAATCCATATTCTAAAACGTTCCATATCAAAAATACCTTAGTGTTAGAACTATTTGATCGATCGATCGATCAAGAGAGAGAGAGTTTTATATATATATATATATATATATATATATATATATATATATATATATATATATATATATATATATATACATAAATATATATATTTATATATATATATATATATATACATATATATAAATATATATATATATATATATATATATATATATATATAAAATTTATATATATATATATATATATATATATATATATATATATATATATATATATATATATATATATAGACAGATAAATAGATAGATAGATTCAGGTATATATATATATATATATATATATATATATATATATATATATATATATATATATATATATATATAGACAGATAAATAGATAGATAGATTCAGGTATATATATATATATATATATATATATATATATATATATATATATATATATATATATATATATATATATATATAGACAGATAAATAGATAGATAGATTCAGGTATATATATATATATATATATATATATATATATATATATATATATATATACATACATATATATATATATATATATGTATATATATACATATATATATATATATATATATATATATATATATATATATACAGTATACATACATATATATATATATATATATATATATATATATATATATATATATATATATATATATATATATATATATATATATATCTATATATATATATATATATATATATATATATATATATATATATATATATATATACATATATACATATATATACATATATATATATACAGTATATATATATATATATATATATATATATATATATATATATATATATATATATATATATATATATATATATATACATATATATATATATATATATATATATATATATATATTTATATATATATACATCTCCTCTTACGTCTATTGACGCAAAGGGCCTCAATAAGATTTCTCCTGCCGTTTCTATTTTGAGCTTTCAATAAAATATTCCTCCATTTATAGTTTCCTATTTCTCGATTCATAGTCCTCAGCCATGCATGTGTGGGTCTTCCAACTCTTTTAGTGCCTTGTGGGGACACCTGAAAGTTTGATGAACCAATCTCGCTTGTAGAGTGCAAAGAGCATGCCCAAACCCTCTCCATCTACCCCTCATCATGAAATCATTTTCATAAGGTCCTCAAGTAATCTCTCATATAATTTTATTTCCAGTCCTGTCCTGCCATTTTACTCCTAATTTTCTTCTGATGATTTTGTTCTCAAATCCACTAAATCTATATAAGATTGTTTCATTGCCATATCATGAATCATTTCCATAGTGTAACACCGATCTCACCATAATGATATATAGTCTATTTTTTATATGTAATTTCAGTAGATTTGATTTCTCAATTTTAATCAACGTAACCATTGTTTCCTTTTTTTTCAAATTTTCAATCAACTCTAATTCTATAGACCCTGTATTGAAGATCATAGTTCCTAAATACTTCAATGATTCTTTTTCATTAACCGTTTCTCCTTCCAATGATATTTCATAATCCATTGCATACCCCATTCTCATACTCTGTGTTTCTTCTATTTATCTTCAGACCAATCTTGTGTGATATTTCATGCATTCTGGTAAACAAGCAGTGCAAATCATGTGGTGATCTGCTAATAAGGAGAGCATAATCAGCATACTATAGGTCTGCTAAATTCCTATCACCAATCCAGTACAATCCTTCTTCAACATCTTTGACTGTTCTTCGCATTATAAAATCCAAGAGGAGGATGAACAACATAGGTGACAACACATTCCCTTTGAGTACCCAGGTGTCCCCTGGAAATTCTTTAGATGACACTTCATTAATATTAATTTTGAACTTGCTATGCTCAAGAAGAAACTCAATCGAATTAACATATCTAAGATGAATTAAATAATCACGCAGGAATCTCCTCAAAATTAGCTTGTGCACACTATCAGAGGCGTTTTCATAGTCCACAAATGCCATCAAAAGGGGATATCTATATTCTACACATTCATGTAAAACATGTCACAAATGAAAATATGGTCTATGCAACTTTTATCTTTTCCTAATTGTGCTTGTTCATCTCTCTGCATTTCATCAATCTTTCTCGCCATGCTCTTTAGAATAAGCATAGTATATATTTTCAGAACAAGTGACGTAAGTGGTATTCCTCTGTAATTATTGCAATCTGTTAGGTAACTCTTTTTCGATTTTCACCAACACTCCTAACTTCCACTCATCAGGTTTGTCCTCTTCATGCTACAATTAAAAAAAAAAAATTATGTAAATAGTCTGGAAGCCACTTTATTTTCGACCAGTATCATCTCGGCAGTTATTCTTATCGTATCCCAGGACTTTCTATCTCTTTAGTTTTTTAAGGAGGGCTTCGACTTCAAACACACCTAATTCATTCATGGGCACATCAAGGACTTCATCGGCTCCAGGTATATCAATCAAATTATTTCCTTCTTAATTCTATTCATAGCCTCAATAAAATGGTCAATCTAACATGGTCTTTCTTTTCCTTTTATTGTTATAACAGAGCCATATCTCTTTTTGATGGGTATATGCTTTTTTGTTCTCTTCTTTTTTTTTTACCCTAGTCGAGATTCTATTAGGACTTCTATGAGCAATTCCTACAGCATGGCCACTTCCTGAATACATAGATTTGTCAGCCATATCTGCTTTAAAGTCCAAGTATTCTATCCAGTTATTCCAAGCTTTTTTTTTTTATTTTTTGACCTCACTGTCAATACAGGAATACTTAGCATGCTCTACATTGTAAATTACATTACTTCCTTGAAAAATTTCACCAATCAATTTATGTCTTTGTCTCTTTTTTATAGTATCCCAAGTATCATTTAATATCCATGGTTTTTCCCTTGTAACTACGTGTCCCTAGATTTCATCACCAACCAACTGATATACATATGTTCTTAATATCACACTATTCTTCATTAATTGTTTGTTCTTTGTCTCATAAAGAATCTAAGACTGCAAATAGATTCTTACATTTAGTTGTAAATGTTTTTCTCTGCTCTTCTCATAAAAGCTTAGCTGTATCAAAGCTGGTTATTCTATCCACCTTTCAGATGGGCGCTTTCAGTTTTAATTCCAGTGTGACAATTCGGAGCTGGTGATCACTACCAATATCGGCAGCTCTATACCTTCTTACATTACTCGGAGCTCTCTATCTCTCTTCATTAATGCCAATGTGATTTATCTGATTTTAGTAAATGCCACATGAAGAAATCCATACATACTTGTCGATTTTCTTATGTTTAAAAAGACTGTCTCCAATGACAAGATTGCTTGGTAAACAGAAACTTGTGAAATTTGTTCCATTTTCATTAGCAACTTCACCAATTTTCTCGACACCCATCACACTCTCTATCCCTTGATTATTTCTCCGAAATTTAGCCTTGAAGTCTCAAATCCCAATTTTCATATCTCTTTCGGGGATCTCATTTATTACCCTCTGCCGTTCTCCATAGTAATCATGTTTCCATCCTTCAAGGGAATAATTTTCTGGGGCATTGCTGATAAGAATCTACTGTTTACAGGTCTCCACTCGGTTAATGCACTTTTCTGCTCTCGGTGTCACCATTTTGCTACCCTTCTCTTCCAATTCCATCTCATCTTCCTAAGTGAATATATATATTGCCTTGGTCTAAAGTTTCTTTACCAATCTACTTACAACGTGTTTCATTTAGGCCCAAGATATCAAAACTATATTTTATAGATTCACTCTCCACTTGCTGTAACTTTCTAATCTGATTCACGGTTCTAACATTCCAATTACCTTTTTTCTACTTTTGTTTAGTATTTATAAACTGGGTGATTCTTAGCACTTCATTCTGCCTGGGACTGGGGCCCATTATGTCATCTTCTAATTCCACGAGTGACCAAATCCATAGATAGCTCTTTGGCTAGATATATCAAAGGATAGCCAGTTCATAGTGATGTGCATTGTCTATATAACTAAGTTAAGTGATCTGTGCCGGTCCATACTAGTTCTAGTAAGATCGATTGCCAGGCATCAGTAGTAAAAGCCAAAAAGACAGTTCATCCATCGACTGAAACTCAATCCCTCTCTGTGCTGCCTGTGACTTCGTCAAGAGTTAGGGGCTAATTTCCTCCAAAGCTAACGCTCTAATTACTTAACCATGGTGCTCATCTGAGCCTAAGAATAGAATCTATAGCAGACATGGATTATAAAGATAAAGATATACTGCTTAGCACGCAGTTTCTAAGACATACTGCATAGAACGGTATAATTATATATATATATATATATATATATATATATATATATATATATATATATATATATATATATATATATATATATATATATATATATATATACATATATATATATATATATATATATATATATATATATATATATATATACATATATATATATTACTCCACCATGGTGCTCTCCGAGCCTAAGAATAGAATCTATAGCAGATAAGGATTGTAAAGATATACCGCCTAGCACGCAATTTCTAAGGCATACCGCATAGAACGGTATAATTATATATATATATATATATATATATATATATATATATATATATATCTATTGTACCAACCGTGTTTCACACAATTGTACATAATTCCTTTTGTATATATTATGCTTGTATCTTCGCTCCTCCCTCGCACTAAAACGAAGATGAAAATTCCTGTCTGGTTTTTCCTCTGTAATATTGTTTGTCTTGTGAACTTGTTATGTCCTGTTGCCTTGAGGTTTTGTATATAAGGAGAGTGTTCCACAATAATATAACTCAGTCGTTTCCAATCTGCCTTTGAGTTCACACCCTTACTCGGCGCCGTCACATTGGTGACCCCGGAAGTCGACTCGCTCCTACTGCCTTCCACCCCCACCTCCCTCGCCCCTCCATCGTTGGTACTATGACGGAGGCAGACTCTACCCCAGCAGTTGGCACTGCGGCCGCCCCATTGAAACTTTCACCGTTCGCTAGCGGAGAAGCGTTTGCTTGGTTTCAACGCGCTGAAGTCCACTTTCGTATCAGGGGCATGACTCGCTCAACCACCAAATCGGATTATGTTCTCGCGGCGATACCCGAGGACACTTTCCCAGAAATATCCGACTGGCTTTGTGAACAAGGAGACACCCCAATAGCGTATGACGCTCTCAAATCATACCTTCTGCAGCAGTACTCGCCGTCGCCAGCCGCCCGTATAGCAAAGCTTTTTCAGCTCTCGCAACAACCGTTGGGGGACGAAAGGGCTTTGCTTGCCCTCAGGGAAATGACCAGTATCGCTCGCCTTCAACCTGCCGCAGACAGCTCTCCTCGTGAGGTGAACCTACTCCGTGCCCTTTGGATACGCCGTTTACCTGAACCTGTGCGCGCTGCCATACCCGATGTCGATAGTTTACCCATAAAGGACTTGATGACCAATGCCGACGCCCTTATGGACAGCCACTTCAAGACCTCCATCATTGCCTCCACCCCTGACGACGAGGATGCCTATTCAACGTCAACCGAAGCTGACATGAATGCCGTAGGACATACACGCCTAACCTGTGACGTGCCGAAGCGGCGACAAAGCCGCCAACCACCCACCAATCGCTCGCGCCCCAACGAACGACTTCTACAGCCACTTACTACCTCCCATCCGCCGCAGTTTTGCTACTACCACTTCAGATTTGGGGCAACTGCGAAGAAATGTGCCAAGGATTGTCAGTGGCCAAAAAACGTGTAAGTAGGCCATCGCTTGTGGCGGTGGCCTCCCGTGTTTCTAATCTTTTCTTTTTACAGGATGCAGGAACGGGCGTGCGATTTTTGGTAGACACGGGTGCTTGTCGTTCTCTTTTGCCAAGGAAATTCTTCAAGGCACGACGTAGTCTGTCTACATCTGCCGACGTCCGCTTGGTAGCTGCCAACGGATCTGGGATACCCACCTACGGTTACGAGAACCTCACATTATTGTTCGGAAACAGTAAATTCAATTAGAAGTTTCTCGTTGCTGACGTCACAATGCCAATCCTCGGTGCGGATTTCCTCTCTCATTTCCACCTTCTGGTCGACGTCGCCCACAGACGATTGGTCAACGCAGACTCGTACTAGTCAACACCTCTTCAACCCGCCCCCTCTAACCTCGCTCTCCACATCAGCGCACCCACGGATACCTACGCCCACCTCCTCACGTCGTACCCGGAAGTTTTCCGTCCAGAACTTCGCCAAACGCCCACGGTTCCTGCCAAGTACGGTATTTATCACCATATCAAGACGACGGGACCCCCAGTCTTTGCAAAATTCAGACGTCTGGCATCGGAACGATTGGCAGCCGCCAAACAGACGTTCGCCGAAATGGAGGAAATGGGCCTTTGCCAAAAAGCCTCCAGCCCATGGTTGTCACCCTTACACATCGTTCTGAAGAAAGACGGCTTCCTCTGTCCGTGCGGGGATTACAGGTGCCTGAACATGCAAAGAGAACCGGATCACTACCCCCTCCCAAACATTGCCGACGTGACCTCCTACCTGCACAAAGCGAAGGTTTTCTCTACGCTCGACCTCCTGAAGGGGTATTATCAGGTGCCTATGAACCCAGAAGACATCCCCAAGACCGCCATCACCACTCCGTTTGGTACATACACCTTCAATTACTCCTGTTTTGGTCTTCGTAATACTTGGGCAACGTTTCAACGTCTCATGGATGGCATCTTAGGGGACCTCCCTGTGTATGTTATGTGGACGACATACTTGTGTTCTCCTCCTCAAAAGAGGAACACCTCCGTCACCTGCGCATCGTGCTCGACCGCCTGCAACAAAACGGCCTTGTAGTCCGGTACGACAAGTGTACCTTTGGCGCCAACGAAGTGTCGTTCTTAGGGCACCGTATTACTCCTGAAGGAGTCCTCCCCTCCCTGAGAAGGTAGCAGCCATTCAGAATTTCCCCATGCCCTCGACCGTCAAAGCTCTGCAGGAATTCTTGGGTATGATCAACTATTATCACCGTTTTTTGCCAGCCATTGCCGCCACTCTTGCTCCCCTCTACGCCTCCCTCAAGGGCAAGCCAAAGAAGGCCTTATCAACTGCTGCGGCTCTCACTTTTCCTATCCCACACGCCCCTCTCCTTCTCTCCTCCGATGCCAGCGATGTCGCTATTGGTGCAGTACTCGAGCAGGTGGTCAAAGGCTCGCCCCGCCCATTGGCCTTCTTCAGCAGAAAACTGTCCAAGGCAGAATCGGGTTATTCTACCTTCGATCGAGAATTGCTGGCGGTGCACTTGGCTGTCCGTCACTTTCGCCATTTCTTAGAAGGTACGCCCTTTGTCATTCGTACAGACCACATGCCTCTGGTGCACGCCTTCACTCGACAGTCTGACGCCTGGTCCGCCCGTCAACGCGGACATCTCTCCGCCGTGGCTGAATACAATTGCACCCTCCAATACGTCCCTGGGAAAATGAATCCCGTTGCCGATGCCCTGTCAAGAAACACGTTGGCTGCCGTTCAACTGGGATTGGATTACAACGCCCTGGCTGAAGCCCAACGACAGAATCCAGAGTATCAAGCTTGTAGGACATCCTGCACGTCCCTCCGTTGGGAGGATTTTCCCCTGGAAGACTCCAAAACTACCCTCCTCTGTGACGTCAGTACTGGTAGACCGCGACCTTGGATTCATGCTCCCATGCGCCAACAGGTGTTTGATTTCATCCACGGCCTTTCACATCCCTCGTGCCGTTCTACTGCACAGCTGCTGAAGGCAAAGTTCATTTGGCACAGCATTTCTAAGGATGCTAAGGATTGGGTCCGTGCCTGTACTTCTTGCCAAACTTCCAAAGTACATCGACACACGGATTCAGGAGTGGGCACCTTTTCTCAACCTTAGCGTCGTTTCGCACACATTCACGTCGACGTTGTAGGCCCCCTACCCATATCACAAGGACATGGTTACCTGTTTACCGTCATCGACCGCTCCACTCGTTGGTCTGAAGCCATTCCCATGGAAACTGCAATGTCCGCCTCATGTACATCTGCCTTACTCTCTGGATGGATTTCAAGATTCGGTATCCCTGAACATATTACTTCTGACAGGGGAACCACTTTCACCTCTCAATTATGGACGTCATTAGCGAATCTCCTGGGCATCACCCTACATCAGACAACGGCCTACAACCCCGCTGCCAATGGAATGGTTGAACGTTTTCATCGCACCCTCAAAGCAGCTTTGATGTCCCGCTGCAAG
>NC_090753.1:19243171-19245671 GCF_036898095.1 Palaemon carinicauda
AAGCTAATGTCAGCCTGTTCAGCATAAAAACATTTGCTGCAAGTTTGAAGTTTTGAAATTCTACTGATTCAACTACCTGGTTAGGAAGATCACTCCACTACTTATTCACAGCTGGAATAAAATGTCTAGAGTACTGTGTAGTATTTAGCCTTATGATGGAAAAGGCTAGCATTACGAAAAGGGAGGAACTGTATGAGAAGATCTGTATGCAAAGGAATTTCAGAATTATAAAAAATCTTATGCAATATTCATTATAAAACTAATGAGTGTTAAGATCAAGAATAAGTTACTTGATAGACCGCAGGATCGAGTCCAATAAATTAAAATGAGAATCAGCAGCTAAGGAACAGACCGGAGAACAATACTTGAAACGAGGTAGAGTAGAAGAATTGAAATACTTATTCAGAATAGATTTATCACCGTAAATCTTCAAAGACTTTCTCAATAAGCATATTTTTGTGAAATTAAGGAAGACACAGACCTAATGTTTTTCTCAAAAGTAAATTTTCTGTCTGGAATTACAACTAAAAGTTTAAAAGTCATACAAAGTTAAGAAAAAAAAACATTGTCAATGCTGGGATCTGGATGTTGAGGAGCCACGGTCCTTGACCTACTTACAATCATACTTTGAGTTTTGTTACGATTATACTTCATATCACATAATTTGCACCATGCACCAACCTTAGCTATATTTCTATTAAGGGATTCACCAACCTCAGCTCTACATTCATGATATGGAATTGATGTAAAGAGAGTAGCATCATATGCATATGCAACAAGCTTGTTTTCTAGGGCAAACTAAATGTCTTGTGTATATAGTATGAAAACTAATGGTCCCAGAACACTACCCTGAGAAACACAAGATATTGCCATCTATATACTCACTATGGTGGACATGCACAACAACTCTTTTTGATCTGTTACTTAAAATTTCAATAATGATCCTAAAAAACGACCCACCCACTCCCAACTGTTTGAGTTTGAAAGCAAGTGCCTTAAGATTAACAAGGTCAAAGGCAGCACTAAAATCAAGGCCAATCATGTGAACTTCCTGACCATAATCAAGTGATTTCTGTACAGCATTGGAGATTTTAAGAAGGACATCGTGTGCTGTTAAGCCTTTACGAAAACCAAATTGTAAACTAGGGAACATATGATTACCTTCAGCAAACCTATTAAGACGTTTTTCCAAAAGAAGTTATTTTTTTTTTTATAATATGGGAGTTGTGGGAATGGAGCGGAAATACGTCGTACGTGAGCTACCACAAACACATTTACATAGTGGAGTAACATTACCAATTCTCAAATAAGTGCTAAAAACTACTCTTCTCACTAACTTGAACAAAATAACAAGTAACTATGCATAAAAGAAGTAGAAATTTAATTGCAGCCATTTCTCTCATCACAAGAAATTTCCTGAGGCGAATTTTCCTACTGCAAACTTATATACGGGGAATTTTCATAGAACTATTTATTTTTAATGTAGGTTTTCGAGCTTTCAAATGTGTTGCCCCAAGGCTATACAATAAGCTCCCAGTACACATTCGAAAGACTGAAGAAATTAAGGTTTTCAATAGGAAACTCATGACTTATTTTATTAGTGCTTTGATAATGCGGATTTTACAATTAACAAGCAACATGCGGTACTACATGCTAAATGACTTGAGAATATATACGATAAAATGACGGTGAAGGTCATCTAGAGAGTAGGGTTCCCCCGCAGTATATGACCAGAAAACAGCCCTTAAGTTAAAGTAAAGTATGTTTATGTTTAGTCTGTAGTCATTGATCTTTTCCATGCCTGGAAAACTAAAACTAAAACTTTAAACTAAATACTGCAGATTGCTTCAATCGGACCTTGACAATTCCCAAAAGACATCCCATTCAGACATTATATCCTTCCTTGCATCATTAGAATTTCACCTTTACATTACTATTTCAAGTTTTCCTCATCCATTTTTGTCTTGTACATGATTCCTACAAATTAGTATTTAACACCATTTTATTCAGATGTGCCCGGTATGCACTGTGGATATATGTGTTCATATATAACTATAATATTAACCTCTTCATGCTCTTGCATCAAATCAGCAGTTTCACTGTATTTTATTTTTTACAAATTCCAAAATTATAAAGTCTAAAACTCATTATTCGATATCGCAAATTCCATTAAGCTCTGTAATGCAAATCGACCAATTGCGAAGGAAATCTGCCGAAGAGGATATTCTTAAGAGTCATTAAGCAGGTGACGCCACTTTCGGGATATTGCCAAAGTTTTTCTATCTAACTCTCGAGTTGGTCGTCATATTGATAGTCAGTTTCGAAGAGGTAGAGGATGAAAATGACGAAATTTAATTATAGATTTATAGTTCTTAATTCAAGGAAATTTCGTATATTGAAATGACTTTTTGGAATTGAATTGGTAAGTGGAAAAGTCCTTTTCAGAAATGTATGGAAATTTATTTTTCATTTTATTTTAGTTTTTTTCGTGCAAATTTCG